>NW_027199333.1:0-17500 GCF_038502225.1 Cherax quadricarinatus | reverse complement strand
AACAGTGCCACGATCACATATGCAAAGAAAATGATAGGATGGATAATGAGAACGTTCAAAACAAGAGATGCCAAGCCAGGGATGATCCTTTTCAAATCATTTGTTCTCTCTAGGCTGGAATATTGCTGTACATTAACATCTCCGTTGAAAGCAGGGGAAATTGCAGATCTACTTGACTTGTTCCATCAAATACCTCGCTGGAAGCACTTGCAGGGAACGCAGGCGAGAGAGATGTATCATAATATACACTTCGAAAAATCCTAGAAGGAATGGTCCCGAATCTTTACACACAAATCACTCCCTACGAAAGTAAAAGACTGGGCAGGCAGTGCAAAATACCCTCAATGAAAAGTAGGGGCGCCATTGGTACACTGAGAGAGAACACCATAAGTGTCCGGGGGCTCAAGACTGTTCAACAGCCTCCCACCAAGCATAAGGGGAATTACTAATAGGCCCCCTGGCTGCCTTCAAGAAGGAGCTGGACAGATACTAAAGTCGGTGCCGGATCAGCCGGGCTGTGGTTCGTACGTTGGACTACGTGCGGCCAGCAGTAACAGCCTGACTGATCAGGCCCTGATCTACCGGGAGGCCTTGTCGTGGACCGGGCAGCGTGGGCGTTGACCCCCGGAATACCCTCCAGGTAGACATGAGGACCAGGCAGGACTTCAAAGAGACCTGGACAGACCGGACACCTGGTCCAGTAACTAGCTTCTCGAATTTAACCCCGCCAAATGCAAAGTCATGAAGATAGGGGAAGGGCACAGAAGACCGCAGACAGAGTATAGGCTAGGTGGCCAAAGACTGCAAATCTCACTCAAGGAGAAAGATCTTGGGGTGAGTATAACACCGAGCATGTCTCCGGAAGCACACATCATCCAGATAACTGCTGCAGGATATGGGCGCCTGGCAAATCTGAGAACAGCGTTCCGATACCTTAGTAAGGAATCGTTCAAGACACTGTACATTGTCTACGTCAGGCCCATACTGGAGTATGCAGCACCTGTTTGGAACCCGCACTTGATCAAGCACGTCAAGAAATTAGAGAAAGTACAAAGGTTTGCGACAAGGTTAGTTCCAGAGCTAAGGGGAATGTCCTATGAAGAAAGGTTAAAGGAAATTGGCCTGACGACACTGGAGGACAGGAGGGTCAGGGGAAACATGGTAACGACATACAAAATACTGCGTGGAATAGACAAGGTGGACATAGACAGGATGTTCCAGAGATGGGACACAGAAACAAGAAGTCACAATTGGAAGTTGAAGACTCAGATGAGTCAAAGGGATGTTAGGAAGTATTTCTTCAGTCATAGAGTTGTCAGGCAGTGGAATCGCCTAGAAAGTGATGTAGTGGAGGCAGAAACCATACACAGTTTTAAGACAAGGTATGATAAAGCTCATGGAGCAGGGAGAGAGAGGACCTAGTAGCAACCGGTGAAGAGGCGGGGCCAGGAGCTAAGACTCGACCCCTGCAACCACAAACAAGTGAGTACAATCAGGTGGGCACACACACACACAGGAGCTGTGACGCGACCCCTGCAACCATAATTAAGTGAGCGTATACACAGACGCTCTCTCTCTCTCTCGCACACTCTCTGTCTCTCTCTCTGTCTCTCTCTCTCTCTCTCTCTCTCTCACTCTCTCTCTCTCTCTCTCTCTCTCTCTCACTCTCTCTCTCTCTCTCTCAGGGTCGGTCATACTCGTGACAAACCTAACTAATCACTCTTGGCTACCCACTTTCACTAGTAATATTTTAAACTCATCTGCCCTAGAAAGTCCAGACCACCTTCAAGGGGGCTAAGGCTTTTGATTCAAGTAACTGGAGCTATTTTAATAACGATTATGGTGAAAAAAATAATATTAGAAAAACGTGAAGAAATATTAAGCTGAAAAGAAGAGGTGAAGATAAGGGGAACGATAGGTCACAGTGACCTGCAGTCAGGTGTAGGTAACTGTGACCCAGTTCACGCTACCTGACCCGGGATCATCACACACACATACCTGTACTGCTGACCCAACTGGTGCATCCTCAGGCGGTGGCTATTTAATTGCCCTCACACTGATTCATACCTGCGATAATGACCCCTTGAAGAGGTCATTATATATATATTTTATATATATATATATATTTTATATATATATATATATATATATATATATTATATATATATATATATATATATTTTTTTTTTTTTATTATAATATAGATGGGGTCCACCTCTGGTGTAAATTGTGGGACCCATAGCCTCGGAGAAGTGGATAAAAAGGCTTCAAGGAAGAATATTTGGATTTCTTCCTGAAGCTGGATATATATATATATCCAGCATCTCATTTATCATCTTGTCTCTCTAACAAAACCATTCATTTCATCTCGCTTCGAATCCCTGTCGATTGTTGTTCTTCGGTATCTCTTTATATGTCGTATAAGACGCATCTGGAACACCTGGGGTAGAAAGACAGGTGTTACACATGTGCCTCAACGCATCAGTATAACACATGCTTGAACTACTAAATATATGACTACATATGCACATCAGGAGAATCAATTTATAAGACTTTAGAGAAGAATCGACAGTGTTGACCCATGGTAAATCTAAGTTCAACTGAACATTAGAGGAACAACAGATGCCTGGAACCACGTTGATGTAACAACAGATGCCTGGAACCACAGTTGATGGAACAACAGATACCTGGAACCACAGTTGATGGAACAACAGATACCTGGAACCACAGTTGATGGAACAACAGATACCTGGAACCACAGTTGATGGAACAACAGATACCTGGAAACACGTTGATGGAACAACAGATGCCTGGAACCACAGTTGATGGAACAACAGATACCTGGAACCACAGTTGATGGAACAACAGATACCTGGAACCACAGTTGATGGAACAACAGATGCCTGGAACCACAGTTGATGGAGCAACAGATGCCTGGAACCACAGTTGATGGAACAACAGATGCCTGGAACCACAGTTGATGGAACAACAGATGCCTGGAACCACAGTTGATGGAACAACAGATGCCTGGAACCACAGTTGATGGAACAACAGATACCTGGAAACACGTTGATGGAACAACAGATGCCTGGAACCACAGTAGATGGAACAACAGATGTATGGAACCACGTTGATGGAACAACAGATACCTGGAACCACGTTGATGGAACAACAGATGCCTGGAACCACGTTGATGGAACAACAGATGCCTGGAACCACGTTGATGGAACAACACATGCCTGGAACCACGTTGATGGAACGACAGATGCCTGGAACCACGTTGATGGAACAACAGATACCTGGAACCACGTTGATGGAACAACAGATGCCTGGAACCATGTTGATGGAACAACAGATGCCTGGAACCACAGTTGATGGAACAACAGATGCCTGGAACCACGTTGATGGAAAAACAGATGCCTGGAACCACGTTGATGGAACAACAGATGCCTGGAACCACAGTTGATGGAACAACAGATGTATGGAACCACGTTGATGGAACAACAGATACCTGGAACCACAGTTGATGGAACAACAGATGTATGGAACCACGTTGATGGAACAACAGATACCTGGAACCACAGTTGATGGAACAACAGATGCCTGGAACCACAGTTGATGGAACAACAGATGCCTGGAACCACGTTGATGGAACAACAGATGCCTGGAACCACAGTTGATGGAACAACAGATGTATGGAACCACGTTGATGGAACAACAGATACCTGGAACCACGTTGATGGAACAACAGATGCCTGGAACCACAGTTGATGGAACAACAGATGTATGGAACCACGTTGATGGAACAGTAGATGCCTGGAACCACAGTTGATGGAACAACAGATGCATGGAACCACGTTGATGGAACAGCAGATGCCTGGAACCACAGTTGATGGAACAACAGATGCCTGGAACCACGTTGATGGAACAACAGATGCATGGAACCACAGTTGATGGAAAAACAGATGCATGGAACCTCAGTTGACGGAACAACAGATGCATGCAACCACAGTTGAGGGAACAACAGATGTATGGAACCACAGTTGAGGGAACAACAGATGCATGGAACCACAGTTGAGGGAACAACAGATGCATGGAACCACAGTTGATGGAACAACAGATACCTGGAACCACAGTTGATGGAACAACAGATACCTGGAACCACAGTTGATGGAGCAACAGATGCCTGGAACCACAGTTGATGGAACAACAGATACCTGGAACCACAGTTGATGGAGCAACAGATGCCTGGAACCACGTTGATGGAACAACAGATGCCTGGAACCACGTTGATGGAACAACAGATACCTGGAACCACAGTTGATGGAACAACAGATACCTGGAACCACAGTTGATGGAACAACAGATGCTTGGAACCACAGTTGATGGAACAACAGATGCATGGAACCACAGTTGATGGAACAACAGATGCCTGGAACCACAGTTGATGGAACAACAGATGCCTGGAACCACAGTTGATGGAACAACAGATGCCTGGAACCACAGTTGATGGAACAACAGATGCCTGGAACCACAGTTGATGGAACAACAGATGCTTGGAACCACAGTTGATGGAACAACATATGCATGGAACCACAGTTGATGGAACAACAGATGCCTGGAACCACAGTTGATGGAACAACAGATGCCTGGAACCACAGTTGATGGAACAACAGATGCCTGGAACCACAGTTGATGGAACAACAGATGCCTGGAACCACAGTTGATGGAACAACAGATGCCTGGAACCACAGTTGATGGAACAACAGATGCCTGGAACCACAGTTGATGGAACAACAGATGCCTGGAACCACAGTTGAGGGAACAACAGATGCCTGGAACCACAGTTGATGGAACAACAGATGCCTGGAACCACAGTTGATGGAACAACAGATGCGTGGAACCACAGTTGATGGAACAACAGATGCATGGAACCACAGTTGAGGGAACAACAGATGCATGGAACCACAGTTGATGGAACAACAGATGCATGGAACCACAGTTGATGAAACAACAGATGCCTGGAACCACAGTTGATGGAACAACAGATGCAAGGAACCATAGTTGAGGGAACAACAGATGCCTGGAACCAGAGTTGATGGAACAACAGATGCATGGAACCACAGTTGAGGGAACAACAGATGCATGGAACCACAGTTGAGGGAACAACAGATGCATGGAACCACAGTTGATGGAACAACAGATGCATGGAACCACAGTTGAGGGAACAACAGATGCCTGGAACCACAGTTGATGGAACAACAGATGCCTGGAACCACAGTTGATGGAACAACAGATGCCTGGAACCACAGTTGAGGCAACAACAGATGCATGGAACCACAGTTGAGGGAACAACAGATGCACGGAACTACAGTTGATGGAACAACGGATGCATGGAACCACAGTTGATGGAATAACAGATGCCTGGAACCACAGTTGATGGAACAACAGATGCATGAAACCACAGTTGAGGGAACAACAGATGCCTGGAACCACAGTTGATGGAACAACAGATGCATGGAACCACAGTTGAGGGAACAACAGATGCATGGAACCACAGTTGAGGGAACAACAGATGCATGGAACCACAGTTGATGGAAAAACAGATGCATGGAACCACAGTTGACGGAACAACAGATGCATGCAACCACAGTTGAGGGAACAACAGATGTATGGAACCACAGTTGAGGGAACAACAGATGCATGGAACCACAGTTGAGGGAACAACAGATGCATGGAACCACAGTTGAGGAAACAACAGATGCATGGAACCACAGATGAGGGAACAACAGATGCATGGAACAACAGCTGAGGGAACAACAGATGCATGGAACCACAGTTGAGGGAACAACAGATGCATGGAACCACAGTTGAGGGAACAACAGATGCATGGAACCACAGTTGAGGGAACAACAGATGTATGGAACCACAGTTGATGGAACAACAGATGCATGGAACCACAGTTTATGGAACAACAGATGCATGGAACCACAGTTGATGGAACAACAGATGCATGGAACCACAGTTGATGGAACAACATATGCATGGAACCACAGGTGAGGGAACAACAGATGCATGGAACCACAGTTGAGGGAACAACAGATGCATGGAACCACAGTTGATGGAACAACAGATGCATGGAACCACAGTTGAGGGAACAACAGATGCCTGGAACCACATTTGATGGAACAACAGATGCCTGGAACCACAGTTGATGGAACAACAGATGCCTGGAACCACAGTTGAGGGAACAACAGATGCATGGAACCACAGTTGAGGGAACAACAGATGCATGGAACCACAGTTGATGGAACAACAGATGCATGGAACCACAGTTGAGGGAAGAGCAGATGCATGGAACCACAGTTGATGGAACAACAGATGCATGGAGCCACAGTTGATGGAACAACAGATGCATGGAACCACAGTTGATGTTACAACAAATGCATGGAACCACAGTTGAGGGAACAACAGATGCATGGAACCACAGTTGATGGAACAACAGATGTATGGAACCACAGTTGATGGAACAACAGATGCATGGAACCACTGTTGATGGAACAACAGATGCATGGAACCACAGTTGAGGGAACAACAGATGCCTGGAACCACAGTTGATGGAACAACAGATGCATGGAACCACAGTTGAGGGAACAACAGATGTATGGAACCACAGTTGAGGGAACAACAGATGTATGGAACCACAGTTGATGGAACAACAGATGTATGGAACCACAGTTGAGGGAACAACAGATGTATGGAACCACGGTTGAGGGAACAACAGATGCATGGAACCACAGTTGAGGGAACAACAGATGTATGGAACCACAGTTGAGGGAACAACAGATGCCTGGAACCACAGTTGATGGAACAACAGATGTATGGAACCACAGTTGATGGAACAACAGATGTATGGAACCACAGTTGAGGTAACAACAGATGTATGGAACCACAGTTGAGGGAACAACAGATGCATGGAACCACAGTTGATGGAACAACAGATGTATGGAACCACAGTTGATGGAACAACAGATGTATGGAACCACAGTTGATGGAACAACAGATGCATGGAACCACAGTTGAGGGAACAACAGATGCATGGAACCACAGTTGATGGAACAACAGATGTATGGAACCACAGTTGAGGGAACAACAGATGCATGGAACCACAGTTGATGGAACAACAGATGCATGGAACCACAGTTGATGGAACAACAGATGCATGGAACCACAGTTGATGGAACAACAGATGTATGGAACCACAGTTGAGGGAACAACAGATGCATGGAACCACAGTTGATGGAACAACAGATGCATGGAACCACAGTTGATGGAACAACAGATGCATGGAACCACAGTTGATGGAACAACAGATGTATGGAACCACAGTTGATGGAACAACAGATGAAACAAAACGTAAATCCACACAGAAATAAAACAAGATTAAACTTGCATAATCTCCTGTACTCTAACAGCACTTCTAATCCCGTCATGTGGTCAGTATGGACGCGACAAGATAATTGCTGACCGCTTATATAAGAGGCACCTAAGCCATTGACCTGAGTATAATGAGGTAACAACGTGACCTAATTCAGTACCTGTCTTTGTCTTGTGTATTTTATACACCATGTTCCATGATAATAAAGTTTGATAATGTCGATTAAAAATGGTTCACAACCTTTCGTTTCCTTTTCCAAAGCCTTTTTAGCACACAGAAATTATATACATATAAATATCCCGCAGATTAGGTCGGCTTTATCCCCAGGATGCGACCCACACCAGTCCACTAACACCCAGGTACTTATTTTGCTGCTAGGTGAACGGGAGAGTAGGTGTCTTAAGGAAATACGTCTTAATGTGTCCAACAGTAGCAAGGATCGAACCACGGTCCTCAGTGTGTGAGCTGGGTCCGCTACCAACCCAGTTACCCTTATTTCTGCCCTTTCTAGGCCTCTCCGGAGGTTTGGTATTCCTTGTATATTAACGTATATTAAGTGAAGGGACATATATACTCAGAGGTATATATAATAGAGAGGTGTATTTCTCTGTGTATATATATGGACCAGTAAGCATGCATGGACCAGATAGCATGGGCCGGCAAGCCTCTATGGACCAGATAACATGGACCAGTGAACCTGCATGAACCAGCTATCATGGACCAGCAAGCCTGCATGGACCAGTGAGCCTGTATGGACCAGCTATCATGGACCAGCAAGCCTGCATGGACCAGTGAGCCTGTATGAACCAGCTATCATGGACCAGCAATCTTTCATGGACCAGTGAGCTTGTATGAACCAGCTATCATGGACCAGAAAGCTTCCATGGACCAGACGACATGGACCAGTGAGTTTGTATTGACCAGCTATCATGAACCAACTAGCACGAACCATCTAGCATGGACTAGCTAGCATGGACCATCTAGCATGGAGCAGCTATAATGGACCATCTAGCATGGACCAACTAGCATGGACCAGCTATAATGGACCATCTAGCATGGATCATTTAGTATTCGTCAGCTAGCATGGACCAGCAAGCATGGACCAGTAAACATGGACCAGTTAACATGGACCAGCTACCATGGATTAGTGAGCCTGCAAGGATCAGCAAGCCTGCACCAGCTAGTGTAGGCTAGGAAACCTGTACCAGCTAGCATGGGCTAGGAAGCCTGCACCAGCTAGCATGGACTACGAAACCTGCACCAGCTAGCATGGTCTACGAAGCCTGCACCAACTAGCATGGTCTACGAAGCCTTCACCAACTAGCATGGACTATGAAGCCTGCACCAACTAGCATGGTCTACGAAGCCTGCACCAACTAGCATGGACTACGAAGCCTGCACCAACTAGCATGGTCTACGAAGCCTGCACCAAATAGCATGGTCTACGAAGCCTGCACCAACTAGCATGGACTACGAAGCCTGCACCAACTAGCATGCTCTACGAAGCCTGCACCAACTAGCATGGTCTACGAAGCCTGCACCAACTAGCATGGACTAGAAAGCATGCACCAAGTAGCATGGACTACGAAGCCTGCACCAACTAGCATGCTCTACGAAGCCTGCACCAACTAGCATGGTCTACGAAGCCTGCACCAACTAGCATGGACTAGAAAGCATGCACCAAGTAGCATGGACTACGAAGCCTGCACCAACTAGCATGAACTGCGAAGCCTACACCAACTAGCATGGACTACGAAGCCTGCACCAACTAGTATGGACTACGATGCCTGCACCAACTAGCACGGACTAGGAAGCCTGCACCAACTAGCATGATCTAGGAACCCTGCACCAACTAGCATTGACTACGAAGCCTGCACCAACTAGCACGGACTACGAAGCCTGCACCAACTAGCACGGACTACGAAGCCTGCACCAGCTAGCATGGACTACGAAACCTGCACCAACTAGCATGGACTAGGAAGCCTGCACCAACTAGCGTGGACTACGAAGCCTGCACCAACTAGCACGGACTACGAAGCCTGCACCAACTAGCACGGACAACGAAGCCTGCACCAGCTAGCATGGACTACGAAGCCTGCACCAACTAGCATGGTCTACGAAGCCTGCACCAACTAGCATGGACTACGAAGCCTGCACCAACTAGCATGGACTACGAAGCCTGCACCAACTAGCATGGTCTACGAAGCCTGCACCAACTAGCATGGTCTACGAAGCCTGCACCAACTAGCATGGTCTACGAAGCCTGCACCAACTAGCATGGACTACGAAGCCTGCACCAACTAGCACGGACTAGGAAGCCTGCACCAACTAGCATGGACTAGGAAGCCTGCACCAACTAGCACGGACTACGAAGCCTGCACCAACTAGCACGGACTACGAAGCCTGCACCAACTACCACGGACTACGAAGCCTGCACCAACTAGCATTGTCTACGAAGCCTGCAACAAGTAGCATGGATTACGAAGCCTGCACCAACTAGCATGGACTACGAAGCCTACACCAACTAGCATGGAATACGAAGCCTGCGCCAACTGGCATGGTCTATGAAGCCTACACCAACTAGCATAGACTACGAAGCCTGCACCAACTAGCATGGACTACGAAGCCTGCACCAACTAGCATGGACTACGAAGCCTGCACCAACTAGCATGGACTACGAAGCCTGCACCAACTAGCATGGACTACGAAGCCTGCACCAATTAGCATGTCTACGAAGCCTGCACCAACAAGCATGGACTACGAAGCCTGCACCAACTAGCATGGACTACGAAGCCTGCACCAACTAGCATGAACTACGAAGCCTGCACCAACTGGCATGGTCTACGAAGCCTACACCAACTAGCATGGACTACGAAGCCTGCACCAACTAGCATGGACTACGAAGCCTGCACCAACTAGCACGGACTACGAAGCCTGCACCAACTAGCATGGACTACGAAGCCTGCACCAACTAGCATGGACTAGGAAGCCTGCACCAACTAGCATGGACTACGAAGCCTGCACCAACTAGAATGGACTACGAAGCCTGCACCAACTAGCATGGTCTACGAAGCCTGCACCAACTAGCATGGACTACGAAGCCTGCACCAACTAGCATGGACTACGAAGCCTGCACCAACTAGCATGGACTACGAAGCCTACACCAACTAGCATGGACTACGAAGCCTGCACCAACTAGCATGGACTACGAAGCCTGCACCAACTAGCATGGACTAGGAAGCCTGCACCAACTAGCATGGACTACGAAGCCTGCACCAACTAGCATGGACTACGAAGCCTGCACCAACTAGCATGGACTACGAAGCCTGCACCAACTAGCATGGTCTACGAAGCCTGCACCAACTAGCATGGACTACGAAGCCTCCACCAACTAGCATGGACTACGAAGCCTGCATCAACTAGCATGAACTACGAAGCCTGCATCAACTAGCATGGACTACGAACCCAGCACCAAGTAGCATGGACTAGAAAACCTGCACCAACTAGCATGGGCTAGGTAGCCTGCACCAACTAGCATGGAGTACGAAGCCTGCACCAACTAGCATGGACTAGGAAGCCTGCACCAACCAGCATGGACTAGGAAGTCTGCACCAACTAGCATGGACTAGGAAGTCTGCACCAACTAGCATGGACTACGAAACCTGCACCAACTTGCATGGACTAGGAAGCCTGCACCAACTAGCATGGCCTAGGAAGCCTGGACCAACTAGCATGGACTAGGAAGCCTGCACCAACTAGCATGGACTACGAAGCCTGCACCAACTAGCATGGGCTAGGTAGCCTGCACCAACTAGCATGGACTAGAAAGCCTGCACCAACTAGCATGGGCTAGGTAGCCTGCACCAACTAGCATGGACTACGAAGCCTGCACCAACTAGCATGGACTAGGAAGTCTGCACCAACCAGCATGGACTAGGAAGTCTGCACCAACTAGCATGGACTAGGAAGCCTGCACCAACTAGCATGGACTACGAAGCCTGCACCAACTAGCATGGACTAGGAAGCCTGCACCAACTAGCATGGCCTAGGAAGCCTGCACCAACTAGCATGGATTAGGAAGCCTGCACCAACTAGCATGGACTACGAAGCCTGCACCAACTAGCATGGACTACGAAGCCTGCACCAACTAGCATGGACTAGGAAGCCTGCACCAACTAGCATGGACAGTCTGAACTATTTAATTTTTCTCATGCAATAGTTCACTAGCAATAGCAATTCCTTGGGTATAACTAGTAAGTTCTAAACTTGGTTTAATATCGTCATTATGCAGCCCATACCCATCCTGTGGGTGGTAGTCACACCATACCCATCCTGTGGGTGGTAGTCACACCATACCCATCCTGTGGGTGGTAGTCACACCATACCCACCCTGTGAGTGGTAGTCACATCATACCCATCATGTGGGTGGTAGTCACACCATACCCATCCTGTGGGTGGTAGTCACACCATACCAATCCTGTGGGTGGTAGTCCCACCATACCCATCCTGTGGGTGGTAGTCACACCATACCCATCCTGTGGGTGGTAGTCACACCATACCCATCCTGTGGGTGGTAGTCACACAATACCCATCCTGTGGGTGGTAGTCACACAATACCCACCCTGTGAGTGGTAGTCACATCATACCCATCCTGTGGGTGGTAGTCACACCATACCCATCCTGTGGGTGGTAGTCACACCATACCCATCCTGTGGGTGGTAGTCACACCATACCCATCCTGTGGGTGGTAGTCACACCATACCCATCCTGTGGGTGGTAGTCACACCATACCCATCCTGTGGGTGGTAGTCACAGCATACCCATCCTGTGGGTGGTAGTCACAGCATACCCATCCTGTGGGTGGTAGTCACAGCATACCCATCCTGTGGGTGGTAGTCACACCATACCCATCCTGTGGGTGGTAGTCACACCATACCCATCCTGTGGGTGGTAGTCACACCATACCCTTCCTGTGGGTGGTAGTCACACCATACCCATCCTGTGGGTAGTCACACCATACCCATCCTGTGGGTGGTAGTCACACCATACCCATCCTGTGAGTTGTAGTCACACCATACCCATCCTGTGGGTGGTAGTCACACCATACCCATCCTGTGGGTGATAGTCACACCATACCCATCCTGTGGGTGGTAGTCACACAATACCCACCCTGTGAGTGGTAGTCACATCATACCCATCCTATTGGTGGTAGTCACACCATACCTATGGTGTGGGTGGTAGTCACATCATACCTATGGTGTGGTTGGTAGTCACACCATACCCACCCTGTGGGTGGTAGTCACACCATACCTATGGTGTGGGTAGTAGTCACAGCATACCTATGGTGTGGGTGGTAGTCACCCCATACCTATGGTGTGGTTAGTAGTCACACCATACCTATGGTGTGGTTAGTAGTCACACCATACCTATGGTGTGGGTGGTAGTCACATCATACCTATGGTGTGGTTGGTAGTCACACCATACCCACCCTGTGGGTGGTAGTCACACCATACCCACCCTGTGGGTGGTAGTCACACTATACCTTTGGTGTGGTTGGTAGTCACACCATACCTATGGTGTGGGTGGTAGTCACACCATACCTATGGTGTGGTTGGTAGTCACACCATACCTATGGTGTGGTTGGTAGTCACACCATACCTATGGTGTGGTTGGTAGTCACACCATACCCACCCTGTGGGTGGTAGTCACACCATACCCACCCTGTGGGTGGTAGTCACACCATACCTATGGTGTGGGTAGTAGTCACATCATACCTATGGTGTGGTTGGTAGTCACACCATACCTATGGGTGGCTCCTCCTGCATGATAGTCATGTGGCTCCTACATGTGGCTGCATGATAGTCATGTGGCTCCTCCTGCATGATAGTCATGTGGCTCCTCCTGCATGATAGTCATGTGGCTCCTCCTGCATGATAGTCATGTGGCTCCTCCTGCATGATAGTCATGTGGCTCCTCCTGCATGATAGTCATGTGGCTCCTCCTGCATGATAGTCATGTGGCTCCTCCTGCATGATAGTGTCATGTGGCTCCTTCTGCATGATAGTCATGTGGCTCCTCCTGCATGATAGTCATGTGGCTCCTCCTGCATGATAGTCATGTGGCTCCTCCTGCATGATAGTCATGTGGCTCCTCCTGCATGATAGTCATGTGGCTCCTCCTGCATGATAGTCATGTGGCTCCTCCTGCATGATAGTCATGTGGCTCCTCCTGCATGATAGTCATGTGGCTCCTCCTGCATGAAAGTCATGTGGCTCCTCCTGCATGATAGTCATGTGGCTCCTCCTGCATGATAGTCATGTGGCTCCTGCATGATAGTCATGTGGCTCCTCCTGCATGATAGTCATGTGGCTCCTCCTGCATGATAGTCATGTGGCTCCTCCTGCATGATAGTCATGTGGCTCCTCCTGCATGATAGTCATGTGGCTCCCTGCATGATAGTCATGTGGCTCCTTCTGCATGATAGTGGCTCCTCCTGCATGATAGTCATGTGGCTCCTCCTGCATGATAGTCATGTGGCTCCTCCTGCATGATAGTCATGTGGCTCCTCCTGCATGATAGTCATGTGGCTCCTCCTGCATGATAGTCATGTGGCTCCTGCATGATAGTCATGTGGCTCCTCCTGCATGATAGTCATGTGGCTCCTCCATGATAGTCATGATAGTCATGTGGCTCCTCCTGCATGATAGTCATGTGGCTCCTCCATGATAGTCATGTGGCTCCTCCTGCATGATAGTCATGTGGCCTCCATGATAGTCATGTGGCTCCTCCTGCATGATAGTCATGTGGCTCCTCCTGCATGATAGTCATGTGGCTCCTCCTGCATGATAGTCATGTGGCCTCCATGATAGTCATGTGGCTCCTCCTGCATGATAGTCATGTGGCTCCTCCTGATAGTCATGATAGTGGCTCCTCCTGCATGATAGTCATGTGGCTCCTCCTGCATGATAGTCATGTGGCTCCTCCTGCATGATATGATAGTCATGTGGCTCCTCCTGCATGATAGTCATGTGGCTCCTCCTGCATGATAGTCATGTGGCTCCTCCTGCATGATAGTCATGTGGCTCCTCCTGCATGATAGTCATGTGGCTCCTCCTGCATGATAGTCATGTGGCTCCTCCTGCATGATAGTCATGTGGCTCCTCCTGCATGATAGTCATGTGGCTCCTCCTGCATGATCGTCAGGTGGCTCCTGCATGATCGTCATGTGGCTCCTGCTGCAGGATAGTCATGTGGCTCCTGCTGCATGATCGTCATGTGGCTCCTCCTGCATGATAGTCATGTGGCATGATAGTCATGTGGCTCCTGCATGATAGTCATGTGGCTCCTCCTGCATGATAGTCATGTGGCTCCTCCTGCATGATAGTCATGTGGCTCCTCCTGCATGATAGTCATGTGGCTCCTGCTGCATGAGAGTCATGTGGCTCCTCCTGCATGATAGTCATGTGGCTCCTCCTGCATGATAATCATGTGGCTCCTCCTGCATGATAATCATGTGGCTCCTCGTGCATGAAAGTCATGTGGCTCCTTCTGCATGATAGTCATGTGGCTCCTCCTGCATGATAGTCATGTGGCTCCTCCTGCATGATAATCATGTGGCTCCTCGTGCATGAAAGTCATGTGGCTCCTTCTGCATGATAGTCATGTGGCTCCTCCTGCATGATAGTCATGTGGCTCATCCTGCATGATAATCATGTGGCTCCTCGTGCATGAAAGTCATGTGGCTCCTCCTGCATGATAGTCATGTGGCTCCTCCTGCATGAAAGTCATGTGGCTCCTCCTGCATGATAGTCATGTGGCTCCTCCTGCATGATAGTTATGTGGCTCCTTCTGCATGTGTGCTCCTCCTGCATGATAGTCATGTGGCATGATAGTCATGTGGCTCCTGCATGATAGTCATGTGGCTCCTCCTGCATGATAGTCATGTGGCTCCTCCTGCATGATAGTCATGTGGCTCCGCATGCATGATAGTCATGTGGCATCCTCCTGCATGATAGTCATGTGGCTCCTCCTGCATGATAGTCATGTGGCTCCCCCTGCATGATAGTCATGTGGCTCCTCCTGCATGATAGTCATGTGGCTCCTCCTGCATGATAGTCATGTGTCTCCTCCTGCATGATAGTCATGTGGCTCCTCCTGCATGATAGTCTCCTGTGATAGCTCCTGCATGATAGTCTGCATGATAGTCATGTGGCTCCTCCTGCATGATAGTCATGTGGCTCCTCCTGCATGATAGTCATGTGGCTCCTCCTGCATCATGCATGGTCATGTGGCTCCTCCTCCTCCTCCTCCTGCATGATAGTCATGTGGCTCCTCCTGCATGATAGTCATGTGGCTCCTCCTGCATGATAGTCATGTGGCTCCTCCTGCATGATAGGCATGTGGCTCCTCCTGCATTATAGTCATGTGGCTCCTCCTGCATGATAGTCATGTGGCTCCTCCTGCATGATATTCATGTGGCTCCTCCTGCATGATAGTCATCTCCTCCTGCATGATAGTCATGTGGCTCCTACTGCATGATAGTCATGTGGCTCCTCCTGCATGATAGTCATGTGGCTCCTACTGCATGATAGTCATGTGGCTCCTGCATGATAGTCTGTGGCTCCTCGTGCATGATAGTCATGTGGCTCCTCCTGCATGATAGTCATGTGGCTCCTCCTGCATGATAGTCATGTGGCTCCTTCTGCATGATAGTCATGTGGCTCCTCCTGCATGATAGTCATGTGGCTCCTCCTGCATGATAGATAGTCATGTGGCTCCTTCTGCATGATAGTCATGTGGCTCCTCCTGCATGATAGTCATGTGGCTCCTCCTGCAGGATAGTCCTGTGGCTCCTCGTGCATTATAGTCATGTGGCTCCTCCTGCATGATAGTCATGTGGCTATGATAGTCCTGCATGATAGTCATGTGGCTCCTCGTGCATTATAGTCATGTGGCTCCTCCTGCATGATAGTCAGGTGGCTCCTCCTGCATGATAGTCATGTGGCTCCTCCTGCATGATAGTCATGTCGCTCCTCCTGCATGATAGTCATGTGGCTCCTCCTGCATGATAGTCATGTGGCTCCTCCTGCATGATAGTCATGTTGCATGATGTCATGTGCTCCTCCTGCATGATAGTCATGTGGCTCCATGATAGTCCTGCATGATAGTCATGTGGCTCCTGCATGATAGTCATGTCTCCTCCTGCATGATAGTCATGTGGCTCCTGCATGATAGTCATGTGGCTCCTCCTGCATGATAGTCATGTGGCTCCTCCATGCATGATAGTCATGTGGCTCCTCCTGCATGATAATCATGTGGCTCCTCCTGCATGATAATCATGTGGCTACTCCTGCATGATAGTCATGTGGCTCCTCGTGCATGATAATCATGTGGCTACTCCTGCATGATAGTCATGTGGCTCCTCCTGCATGATAGACATGTGGCTCCTCCTGCATGATAGACATGTGGCTCCTCCTGCATGATAGACATGTGGCTCCTCCTGCATGATAGACATGTGGCTCCTCCTGCATGATAGACCTGTGGCTCCTCCTGCATGATAGAATAATGATACATGGATTCACTGTTGTCAATCTCTAGTGACGAACTCTAGTTGTGACAATCTCTAGTGACGACCTCTAGTGGTGACAATCTCTAGTGACGACCTCTAGTGGTGACAATCTCTAGTGACGACCTCTAGTGGTGACAATCTCTAGTGACGACCTCTAGTGGTGACAATCTCTAGTGACGAACTCTAGTTGTGACAATCTCTAGTGACGACCTCTAGTGGTGACAATCTCTAGTGACGACCTCTAGTGGTGACAATCTCTAGTGACGACCTCTAGTGGTGACAATCTCTAGTGACGACCTCTAGTGGTGACAATCTCTAGTGACGACCTCTAGTTGTGACAATCTCTAGTAACGACCTCTAGTTGTGACAATCTCTAGTGACGACCTCTAGTTGTGACAATCTCTAGTGACGACCTCTAGTTGTGACAATCTCTAGTAACGACCTCTAGTTGTGACAATCTCTAGTGACGACCTCTAGTTGTGACAATCTCTAGT
>NW_027199332.1:0-33359 GCF_038502225.1 Cherax quadricarinatus | reverse complement strand
CAATAAGATTCATCCAACTAGGTATATTTCTACACCATAGGAAAGTTAGCACAGGCACCACTGTGACCACAAATGCAAGTTTTTACAGACGAATCTCCAGCTAGCGTGGCTAACGCGACGGGCTGGAGTTTTGAGACTCTATGACCGCGGGTTCAATCCCGGCCGGGGGTATGGTTTGTTCGGCATATTTGTGCAGATGTCTAGACTTGAGGAGAGGAACAATTGAATATTTTGTTGTATTATGTATAAAATTGTGGATTGTTGTGGGTAATAACGAAAATGAGGAATTATTTTGGTTATCCTGGTTAAGAGTGAAAATGTGTATTAGTGTCATTTATGAAAAAAAATTGTATAGAAAGGGGAAAAATTGTGAAATAAAATGGAAAATGATGTGAGTTGTGGATATTGTTGTTGAACTAAAGATGCCGAAAAAATAGGTTATAAGTTGTGGGATGTTGAGGATGTTATGGTGACAGACCTGATTCAACCTGTTGGCTTGTGTGTGTGAGGTCATCACGTGACATCACTGACCGCTGAGTAAACACAGGTGGGGTGACGTCATGCATGCCAGGAAGTTACTTGTTTAGACCTGCACAGGGAGGAACCAAAAATTTAATCCAAGGAATATATTATATTAACACACTGGCCGATTCCCACCAAGGCAGGGTGGCCCGAAAAAAGAAAAACTTTCACCATCATTCACTCCATCACTGTCTTGCCAGAAGGGTGCTTTACACTACAGTTTTTAAACTGGAGGGAAAATCTTTGTATTATTGATATCGAAAAAAAAGTTGATTCAAGGAGATGGAATTTTTTTGGGGGCGGAAATGGAAAAGATGTTCTTGATCTGAGGGGTTGGAGCTGGGAAATTGGGATTGAAAGGGTGATGGTGGTGATCTTGGTCCGAGGAAGTGGAGCAAGGGTTTTGGGATGGGGTGCAAGTGGGAGGTGTGGGTGAGAGAGAGAGAGAGGTGTTGATCCGAGGAGTTAGAGATTACAAGAAAATGTTTTTTTTTTTGGGTGGGGGGGAGATGGAGAGGGAGGTCTTGATCCAAGGAAGTAGAGCAGGGATTTTGGGATGGGGGTGCAAGTGGGAGGTGTGGGTGAGAGAGAGAGGTGTTGATCCGAGGAGTTAGAGATTACAAGAAAATGGATTTTTTTTGGGGGGAGGGGAGATGGAGAGGAGGTCTTGATCCAAGGAAGTAGAGCAGGAATATTTGGACATAGAGGGTAGAAGTGGATGGTGGGAGGTGGGGGGAGGGTGTTTATTCGAGGAGATGGGGAGCACAAGAAAATGAAATTCAAAAAAAAAATCGAAAAAATCGGAAAAAAAATGGGGAGCGGGGGCGATCCGGCGGACGCTGCAGAAGACACTGCAGGGGCGGCGCGGGCGCGGGTGGGCGCGGGTGGGCGCGGGTGGGCGCGGGCGGGAGCGAGTGGGCGCAGGCGGGCAAGGGTGCAGGTGGGCGCCTGGGCGTGCGGGCCTGCGGGCGCGTGGGCGGGCGCGCGGCATGGGACCAGAAGGGTTATAATCAGATAGGTCCGAAATTTCACACCTAGGTGTGAAAAGGCGGCATCCTTTGGCACACCACTCTGGCATATTCATCACTACTGACGTCATCCAGGTCAAGCTTTCTAGGAGACGTCATCCAGGTCAAGCTTTCTAGGAGACGTCATCCAGGTCAAGCTTTCCAGGAGACATCATCCAGGTCAAGCTTTCCAGGAGACATCATCGAAATCAAACTTTCCAGGAGATGTCATCCAGGTCAAGCTTTCAAGGAGACATCATCCAGGTCAAGTTTTCCAGATGTCATCCAGGTCAAGCTTTCCAGGAGATGTCATCCAGGTCAAGCTTTCCAGGAGTCATCATCCAGGTCAAACTTTCCAGGAGATGTCATCCAGGTCAAGCTTTCCAGGAGTTGTCATCCTGGTAAAGCTTTCCAGGAGACGTCATGCAGGTCAAGCTTTCTAGCAGACGTCATGCAGGTCAAGCTTTCCAGGAGACGTCATCCAAGTCAAGCTTTCCAGGAGACATTTGAAAATTATTATTCTTGGCACTACATTTTCCAGAGTATGATAAAATGACAAATGGAATCATTTGTGAAGCTCCACTTGAAATATTTCTGAAATTATTTGTGATGAGAATCTTGGCACTTCAGAATCATATGGATGATGAATACATTATGTGACAAACTTGTAAATTCTCTGCAGGTTTAATAGTAATTTTGATATACTTTTAGTAAATACATTTCGAAGGATGAAATTCGTTAAGCCAATTCGGTGTCTGGGGAATGGGAAGAATGTTCCGTAATCTGGTGTTATCTGAGAAGAGGTGGGTAATTTTATAGACAGATTTTGGTTGAACTGGAAAGTGATACGAACTAAACTCATATAATAACAAACACTAAGAATAAATTACCTTCTATACTCTTCTTATCTTCTGGGAGTGTGAAGCACTGTTAGTGTGATGTACTGGAGGTCCAACTGGAGGGTGAAGAACTGGAGGTATGATGTACTGGAGGTCCAACTTACTGCCAGACACGTCTCAGGAATACTTATGTAAGCTCACCCATTGTTAAGGTACAGTACACGGCACCACCGTCAGTCAACAACACGACACAGTGTTCCCTGGCCACCCTCGTAAACCATGTAAACATGTGCCACAGCTTGATTTTTGTAGCATAATAGACTTAGGTCTCGAGACACTCCCCAGATAGGGAGCCGAGGCCGGGTCACCACTACTTGGAAAAGACCCGGGTCGGGAGAATACCGGCGAATAAGAAGAAAAAAAATATATACCTTACATCATCACAAAGTTGTACTATAACTATGCATAACAAAAACTGATGAACAAGATATAAATCTTTCCATTTATTTCATCATCATTTTCAAAGTTGGACATATTTACAAAGAAAATATTTTAACATGATCTCTGAAAAGTGACCATATCATCATGACTGTCTCATTGTTGGGTTCATGACCATGAATACAAACCAAAAAAATTATTGGCCTCAGATGTAGCTCCAGTCGTTGCCATAGCTAATAACAATGTCACTACAGAACTTGGTGACACTAAATACAGTGACTTCTTCTTCTTCTTGTTGTTAATTCGCCGGTACTTCCAGCCCGGGTCTTCTCCAGATGGTGACCCGGCGGAATACAGTGACCTGTAAGTGGCCAGTATATAGGATGTAAGAGGTGCTAGAGACCACCTGTTCCTCAACACGCTGTAGAAGCTGCCAGTTGTCACCAGCTGTAGAAGCTAGTAAGTAAGTAAGTAAATTTATTCAGGTATACACAAATACAGTTACATAGAATTATCATACATAGCAGCATATGTGTAGAGAACCTAGGATAACCCAAAAAAGTCAGACAGAGTGACTTATTTCCATTGGGGTCCTTTTACCTTATTATTATAATGTAAAGGTTATAATATTTTCTTATTATTCTACAATGAAGATAACATCTTATTATCATACTAAAAAAACTATCTACTACACGAGGGTCATTAAGACTATCTACAATACGAGGGTCATTACTAGGAATAAGGTAAAATTTACACGTATTTTAGCTAAAAAAATAGAAAATCATTCCCCTCCCTTTTGTAGCTAAATTCATCAGACACTTTTTGGCAGTCTTCTTGAACTGGTTCATGCTATGACTGGCTTTGACATGTGCGGGTAGTCTGTTCAATTTCTTTATTGCTGTACAATAAAAGGTGTTTGACGCCTGGCCACTGACTGTGGGTACTACAAAGTTGTGCTCTCTCCCCCTAGTACTATGATTGCTTTGGTTCCCAACCTTGACAAAATTGACAGCAAGATATTCTGGACACTGTTCGTGAGCAATTTTATAAACATGATTTAGCTTCAGTTGTTTTACTCTGTCTTCAGCATTCAGCATATCCAACTGCTGTAATTCATCCTGGCCTACATGTTCTCTTGGTCCCAGCCCCAGGATGAATCTTACGATTTTGTTCTGGGTGATTTGCAGTCTATTTTTAAGTTTTTTTGTCAAGGCAGAGTACCATGAAGAGCAAGCGTAATCCATATGGCATTGTATAAGGGCTAGACATAGGGTCCTGCGAGCCTCAGTAGGTAGACACTGTGCTTGTCTATACAGGAACTTCAGTCTGGCATTCGCTTTCTTTACTACACTGTTCCCTATCAATTCTCCTGACGTGCATGGGTCAAAGGGAATTCCCAGATATTTTACTGATGAAACCAAAGTGATGGACTCCCCATTACACTGAACATTAAAATTATTTACCCTTCTCAGTTTATGTTTCGTTCCAAAGAGAATGGCTTCAGTTTTCCCTAGGTGTAATGATAGTTTGTTGTCTACTAACCATTTGCTGCAGGACTCCAGTTCCAGTGTTAAAACATTAGCAATATCTTGTGGGTCTTTACCTGTCACTAACAGAGCACTGTCATCTGCATACAGTAGGAGTTTGCACTTGACACTGATAGGCATATCATTGACATAACATAAGAATAATAAGGGACCCAGAATACTACCTTGGGGAACTCCACATGTTATCGGCAGGGGTTCTGATTCTGTTTTGTTGATTTTGACTATTTGTCTCCTGTTGCTAAGGTAGGACTTAAACCAGTCTACAGAACCTATACCGATAGCTTTAAGTTTCTTACATAATATATTGTGGTTGACAGTATCGAAGGCCTTTTGCAGGTCTAAGGTTACCATACCTATGAGGTTCCCTTTTGACATTTCAGTTCTCAGGTAATCCATCAGATTAATAAGGGAGGTATCGGTTGAGTAGGATCTTCTAAAGCCCGATTGATAGCTATGGAGAATGCTGTTGTCATTAAGGTACTTAACTACTTGAGAATACACCGCCCTCTCCAGAATTTTAGATATTATACTGAGTATACTAACAGGTCTATAGTTGCTTACATCAGACCAATTATTTTTCTTGAAGATAGGAGTAACTCTGGCCTCCTTGAACCCCTCTGGTACGGTATTAGTGGTGATTGATAGATTTATTATGTGAGCAATAGGGATTGACAGTTCAGAAGCACCATCTTTTAGGAACTTAGACGGGATGTTATCAGGGCCTGTGCTCTTAGTTGGGTTTAACCTGCTTAGTTCTTTTTGAATGAAGTCATGAGATACACTTACTAGTTGACAACTGTTTGGGGTTACCCCTTTATTGGTATAGTATGTTTGAAACTTATCAGAGTCTGTGGTAAAGGTATTTGATGCAGCTGGTAGTTTACTTACTAGTGTTGATGCAACAGATGTGTAGTAGGAATTAAAGCAATTTGCCACCTTAGATGTTTCGTGGCATACCTCATTATCGATAGTGAGTACTATGTTAGACCTATCTACTGGCTTATGGCTATACCCCAACTGGTTTAGTTGTTGCCAGAGCTTTCTGGGGTTATGCTTATACTCTTCAATTTTTGAGCAATAGTGCTTTGCCTTTGCTCCTTTTATAAGTCTCTGTACTCTGTTCCTCACCCTTTGGAATTCATTTAGTGCTGCAATATCCTGTCTGTTTGCTTTAAATCTTTTTAGCAGCTGGTCTCTGAATTTCATATTATATAATATCTCAGTAGTCATCCAGGGTTCAGTTCTTCGTTTAATCCTAACCTCTTTAACTGGTACAATATTATCAAGAATGGTAGTGAACATTGTTTTGAATTTTTCCCAGGCATCGTTTACGTCCGTGCAACTTGTTATATCTGTCCAGTCACAATTGTGTAGCCTATTTACCAGTGTTTCTTTACTGTAGTTTCTAGTTGACCTCATTTTTATTGTCCTGTGTAGGCCTATCCTATCCCTAGTGATTTTCCTGGTGCAGTAAATGATGAAATGATCACTAAGACCTGTGGTAATGACGCCTGACTGACTAATGTTCTCAGCGCGGTTACAAAGTATGTGGTCAATTAGGGTGGCTGAGAACTGTGTGATCCGGGTTGGTGTATTAATTAGTTGGGTGTAGCTATTTAATCCTAGAATTTGCTTATACCTTTTGCATAGCCCGTTATTTTGCTGCTGAAAACAGATACTGAAGTCGCCCAGTATTATTGTCTCGCAATTGTTTTCAACTCCGGACAAGACTCTGGAAAAGTCTTCTAAGAACTGGTCCTGGGTAGGAGGGCGGTAACTAGTTCCTACTAAGATGGGTTTGGTCTTGGGAAGCAGCACTTCAAACCATAGAATCTCCAGTTTATTGTTATTTAAATCAGGTCTTGGGTTGTAAGCTAAGTCATTTCTAATGTAGGCACATACTCCACCACCCTTTCTGTTCCTATCTAAGCATTTTATATTGTAACCTTCTATTTTGACCTCGTCGTCAGTCACCGTATCATCCAACCAAGATTCAGAGATGGTTATAACTGCCGCCCTAATTTTGTTAGCTAGAATCCTAATCTCTGCCAATTTAGGAAGAAGTGATCTTGCATTGACATGAATAAAGTGAAGGCCTGTTTTCATAAAACAATCATAATCATCAATATATGGCAATGGGTCATTTGTATTAAAATTAGGTAAATCAATGTCATCACTGCTAAAGGGTAACTGTGCCAAAGTGCATTTGTTACACACAAAATGAATTCTGGCACCGTTGTTATAATTGTACATACATCCATCATGCACCCACCCCTTACACATTTTACATAAGGTGCCTTTTCTGTTTTTCATGCGTACTATTGTACAGTGTATGCACCTGTTTGTTAGTGTTTGAGATAATAATGGCTGTATTGTCTCACACTGACGTATGTATGCATTACATATGGAGTTAAGGTTATCATTCCAAGCTACTAGACCGTCATTATCGCCGTCATTTATCTGTCTGTTTTGCCCTGCACAATAGTTTGAGGTCCTGGATTAATTTGGATATCACCACTTAAGAGCACTACAATAAGAGCTGTGTGCCACTGTTTTTGTTTGGGTATGCGGTGTTGCCATACCTTGCGGCGATAGTGAGGATTACTTTTCTGGTAGGATGGCAACTGTTGGGCTTTTACTGTCCAGGGCGCTGTTACTCCATTCACCTTTTCCAGCCCCCATGACTGATTTCTTTCTTCATGGAATTGAAGAAGAAATATAAATATAATTATGGCAGTCTGTACCCCCCTAATGCCTGCCATTTTCACTCTTTGCACTTTTACTCATATACAATAATATTTATTTCTCTTTTCCAGTCCCTAGTACACTTAGTATCTGCTTTAGCAATCACCACTGAATTACTAGTAAAATTTCCTCTTCAAAACCCTCTTCACTGCTCACTTTTCCCTTAACTTCACAAACCCCTTATAGTTCACCCCTTATTACACACTTCCCTACCCACCTCACTTCACAATCTGGCTTCACCAATTAACTTCTAACTCCTTTCCATTCTCGTAGACTAGAAAGGTTTAATCATTGGTTTTATCCTTCCAAATCCCCCTCAATTCCATTTATCGGGGGTTGTGTGGTGTTGTTGTCTCTTGACCTGTTCTGCTGACTCAGCCATTTTTAAAACACTGAGGGGAGTAACGCCACCTACAACCTGACTTTCCTTGAGTTTATAGATATATTTGTTTTTTTTTTGCTATGATTCTCTCCCTGTATACTAGTCAGCTGAATATAGGTCAGCTACTAAAACATTAACCTTGACTATTTAACTATTCACTTCTTTCCCACGACTGGCACTGAGGGATAACCGTCCTATACCTTGGAGTTTTGTACTGTTGATTTGACGATGTCTCCTGTGTTTCCCTCTCGTTAGCACTGGTACAGGTGATATGATGGTGGTACAGATATGATGCTACTGTCAACAGATGAATGTCAGTAAAGATGAGAATTTCACTTCGCTAGTTGTACGTCTGGCAGTAGCTGCTGTTTGGATGCCGGTCAGCCATGTTTAAAGGCTCAATTCTTTCCCTCGTTTGGCACTGAAGAAAAAAGTCCTACAGACCTGTCATTTCCTTGGAGATTTAGTTGATCAGGTTTTCTCCCATGTTGTCTTCCCGTTGAACACTGGTGCAGTTGATATGGAGGTCAGTTATTTCATTGTAGTGGAAAACGTCTCGTGTCTGGTTCACGTCTGGCAGCAGGTCTGGTACTTGAATGCCGGTCCCTCTTCTGTCATATTAGTCCATTTCGTTGTCGTCACCGTCAGTTTTTATGTCACTATAGTTTACTTGCATGTTGTTGCAGCAGTACTTGCAAATTTGGCCATCACTGGAGTTCGGATAGGCCCAGGGGACGGCAAGATATAGGAGCAGCCTTGTTGCTGCTTGCTGCGGCTGCAGCTGCAGCCTCCAGCAGTCACCAGCTGTAGAAGCTGCCAGCAGTCACCAGCTGTAGAAGCTGCCAGCAGTCACCAGCTGGGGGCTGGCAATTTTGCACGCTTTGGAAAAAAATCGAAAAATTATGGAAATTGAGTTATATATATGCAGAAAAATAGCTTAACTCCTTGGCAACACAATGGTGTAATAAAGTTGGTAGAATTACCGACAATATGTAAAGTAAAAGAACACAAGTGCAACTAATGTGACATTTATTGTGGCAACGTTTCGCTCTCCAGGAGCTTTATCAAGCCATTACAAACAATACATGGACACAGAGGGTATATAAAGGCTCAGAGTGAGGTGAATACTAGTGAGATACCATTTCGATGTTCACTAGTGGTAGTAGTAGTAGTAGTAGTAGTGGTAGTGACAAAAGTAATACAATATGGTAGAGCAATTAATTCGTACATGAGTAAAAGGATATAAAAGCTATTACTTGGGTAACATAAAAATAGGTTGGACAAATATAGACTGGAATGAGGCAGCTTGTTTCAGTGCTCACTCTCTGTGCTTTGTGTAGTATAACAGGAGAGACTATGTGATGGCAGGGTTTACTGTTTTCAGGAGGATTCTTGCTAAGACTTCGGAGATGGTGAAGCTGCCGTTGTTTTGTTTAATTGTATTCGAAACAGCGATCAGTGCTGATTCGAGGCACTTGCGTCTGCGGCAATTGGTTTCTTTGATCATTAATTGGGCGTCTCTGAATTTCATGAGATGATTGGTGGAATTTCGGTGTTGTACACAGGCGTTGTTCAGGTTATCGTTCCTACATGCGTAAATGTGTTCATTGAGGCGGGTGTCGAGGTTTCTGGCTGTTTCACCTACGTAAATCTTGTCACAGCCTCCACAGGGTATAGTGTAAACTCCTGCATTGACTGGTTCGTGGTGCTTGGATTTTGTCCTGGTTATATCCTTTATTGAAGTGCTAGAAGCGATGGCGACTCTGGTGTTAGCTTGTGAAAGTGCTTTTGAGACGTTCAGTGCAACCTGACTGTTGGGAAGAATTATAACTTTGCTGGGAGTGGTGTTGATGCGTGGAGAATTTATGATCTGAAGAGCTCTTTTCTTGCAGTCTTTGATGAAAAAAGAAGGAAAATGTAACTCTGTGAATGTTTGGTGAATGTATGTACACTCCTCGTCAAGAAACTCAGGACTACAAATTCGGTATGCTCTTAGGAAAAACCCGATGATGATGCCTCTTTTGGTCTTGGTATCTTGACTGGAATAGAAGTGTGTGATATCATTTTTATTGGTGGGTTTCCGATAAACTTGAAATCTTAGGTTGTTGTCTACTTTGTGAATGAGGACGTCGAGGAAAAGTAACTTGTCATTGGACTCTTCTTCTAGTGTAAACTGGATCGCCGGTTCAACTGCGTTGAGCCTTGCCTGAAGATCCCGTACATCAAAACGTTTTGGAGTTATTACGAGGACATCGTCCACGTAACGTAACCAAGTGACGCTTGAAGGGATGATGTTGGCGAAGTGTTCGGACTCTAGGTGTTCCATGTATAAGTTGGCTAGGACGGCACTGATTACACAGTCACCACAGCTAACCTCCAACAGAAGATCAAACTCAATCGCAAACTTCAGTACC
This sequence comes from Cherax quadricarinatus, assembly GCF_038502225.1. Taxonomy (NCBI): domain Eukaryota; kingdom Metazoa; phylum Arthropoda; class Malacostraca; order Decapoda; family Parastacidae; genus Cherax; species Cherax quadricarinatus. Next base: position 23,465 of record NW_027199332.1, on the reverse strand, counting down.
TCTGCTCTAACAGTCGATGGAAGGAAATGGGACGTGAATCCCTGATAAACAACTTATCGTCACGCACCTTAACCGACTACGAAAAACAAGCACTGAGTCTGGGACTCAAATTTACCACCAACATACGCAAACCTAACTATCAACTTAATCTAGTTACCAGGAACCATAGACACAGTGACAGCAACTTCCAGAAGGGTTATATACAGGGCCTTCTCACTGCAGCTTTATGTGAACCTTCTACTTCTAATCTTCCTAGACGATACATCACTGCCCTTAAGAACCTCGCCAACGACCCCAACATTATCGTCACCACCACCGACAAAAGAGGTGGAGTCGTCATCCTCAACACCAGTGACTACAACACTAAAATGATGGACCTTTTGAATGATCAATCTACATACGAACCCATCAGCACTCAACAGTGGGAGACGCTCACCAAAGATTTTCTATACAAAACCAGACAAATACTCAAACGCACTAGAGAAGGGAAGAAACTTCTGTACTTGTTACCAAGCAACCCTAAACCAGCACACATGTATGGTTTACCCAAGACCCATAAACACAATATTCCTCTCAGACCAATCACGTCAGGAATAGGCAGTGCTCCACACAAACTAGCCGGAGTTCTTGCCAAACATCTTTCCTGCCTTCTGGGGACCATCAGCCCCGCTCATCTTAAACACTCAGGTGACCTTCTCAACCGCATCCGTAACCTCTCCATCCGTAACAAGAAACTAAGCAGTTTGAATGTGACATCCCTCTTCACAAAAGTACCTACCAAAAAAGCCATCGAGGTTCTACGACGTAAAGTCAATCAGGACCTTAATCTTCCTCTACCTCCCGGAGATTTTGTTGACTTAATTGAACTCTGTGTTAATTTCTACTGTTTTTCTTTCAATAACAAGCTCTACAAACAAACCTACGGCATGGGAATGGGGTCCCCCATCAGTGCCGTCCTAGCCAACTTATACATGGAACACCTAGAGTCCGAACACTTCGCCAACATCATCCCTTCAAGCGTCACTTGGTTACGTTACGTGGACGATGTCCTCGTAATAACTCCAAAACGTTTTGATGTACGGGATCTTCAGGCAAGGCTCAACGCAGTTGAACCGGCGATCCAGTTTACACTAGAAGAAGAGTCCAATGACAAGCTACCTTTCCTCGACGTCCTCATTCACAAAGTAGACAACAACCTAAGATTTCAAGTTTATCGGAAACCCACCAATAAAAATGATCTCACACACTTCTATTCCAGTCAAGATACCAAGACCAAAAGAGGCATCATCATCGGGTTTTTCCTAAGAGCATACCGAATTTGTAGTCCTGAGTTTCTTGACGAGGAGTGTACATACATTCACCAAACATTCACAGAGTTACATTTTCCTTCTTTTTTCATCAAAGACTGCAAGAAAAGAGCTCTTCAGATCATAAATTCTCCACGCATCAACACCACTCCCAGCAAAGTTATAATTCTTCCCAACAGTCAGGTTGCACTGAACGTCTCAAAAGCACTTTCACAAGCTAACACCAGAGTCGCCATCGCTTCTAGCACTTCAATAAAGGATATAACCAGGACAAAATCCAAGCACCACGAACCAGTCAATGCAGGAGTTTACACTATACCCTGTGGAGGCTGTGACAAGATTTACGTAGGTGAAACAGCCAGAAACCTCGACACCCGCCTCAATGAACACATTTACGCATGTAGGAACGATAACCTGAACAACGCCTGTGTACAACACCGAAATTCCACCAATCATCTCATGAAATTCAGAGACGCCCAATTAATGATCAAAGAAACTAATTTCCGCAGACGCAAGTGCCTCGAATCAGCACTGATCGCTGTTTCGAATACAATTAAACAAAACAACGGCAGCTTCACCATCTCCGAAGTCTTAGCAAGAATCCTCCTGAAAACAGTAAACCCTGCCATCACATAGTCTCTCCTGTTATACTACACAAAGCACAGAGAGTGAGCACTGAAACAAGCTGCCTCATTCCAGTTTATATTTGTCCAACCTATTTTTATGTTACCCAAGTAATAGCTTTTATATCCTTTTACTCATGTACGAATTAATTGCTCTACCATATTGTATTACTTTTGTCACTACCACTACTACTACTACTACTACTACCACTAGTGAACATCGAAATGGTACCTCACTAGTATTCACCTCACTCTGAGCCTTTATATACCCTCTGTGTCCATGTATTGTTTGTAATGGCTTGATAAAGCTCCTGGAGAGCGAAACGTTGCCACAATAAATGTCACATTAGTTGCACTTGTGTCCTTTTACAACACAATGGTGACGGCGATATGGGCAGCACTTCTGCTCTCAGCCCATATATTTTTTGGAATTTTGTCCTTGTTTTTTTATAGTTTTTTCTTGTATTATTCTTTCTAATATAATAACTGACTATTTGGTATCATATAAAAGTAGGCGGAGCTTATCTGTAGAGTGCCAGCCAATCAGGAACCATCTGCGAACACCGGCAGTATTCCCGCTCCAGAGAGAGCCAGGAGAAATCACTTCATTATTACGCTTATATCAACTCTACGGCTTATTTATCTAGCAGAATTGATCTAATATGATATAATAAACACTATAAATAACATACAAGCATGTTATATACTCTAGACTGAATAAAATAGGCCATAATATGGCAAGAGTCCAGCAGCAACATTTGATATAAAATTGTTACCCCTCATCTCCATGTGATATTATTTGGTCTTTGAGTGATAGAAAACGGTGTCTTGAAGAGGATGGCTGCACTAGAACATCAGTTTACTAGGGAAAACACCCAAACAAACGCGATTTTCGCGATTTTTTTTTTCGAGACGGCGGGCCGGCCGGCGTTCCAGGGCAATATCTCGGAAGTAACCTATTCACTTATTTCGCTTTACTTCGCCATTATTAATGATTGTATTGAAATGATTTTCACAGACAATATAAAACAAAGTGTGTTTGAATATTCATGGGACATTTTTTTGGAATATCTCAAATATTTTTGATTTTGTGGGGGGTGAAAGGCAGATATTTTGGTGAATGCCAAAATGTCTATCAAATGTATTTTTTTACCATGATAATGAGATATATTAGGTGAAATAGCAGTGTTTAAAAGTCGTGTTCGACGTATTCTAACAGTTGGGATTGTCGGAAGTGCCACTCGTATTGCCAATTTGTCAGAAATGCTGCCATGTGTCAAAAGTCAGTAAATATTTTTTTTCTCTGTTGTTTGTTTGCCAATCATACTGAAACTTTGTCACATTCTTCTATATATGCACCTCTAAAATTACACCAAAAATGAAGGAAATCGGTTGAAAAATAAAAAAAGTTGGCCAAAATTTGGGGGGTCTCACGTTAATATATCTGTATCAGGTGTATCACTTATGTACGAGAGAGGCCTATTATTTATCTGATTCTCCACCTCCACCATCACTGCACGGAATTCCTCCAAATTAATTCTCTTCTGGTGTAGCACTTTACAGATACACCTCTTCATTATGCCTATCAGTCTTTCGTACAGCCACCCCTGCCAAGGGGCCCCAGGAGTAATAAACTTCCAGGTACACCCTCACTAGGTTAGCAGAGATTGAACATTGTTACTCTTATTTAATTCTATCAAATGTTGTGCACCTGCTACAAAATTTATTTATTTTTATATTTTATTTAAAGGAAGGGGTAGCAGTAATGTTGAATGATCAGTTATGGAAGGAGAAAAGAGAATATGAATGTGTAAATGCAAGAATTATGTGGATTAAAGTAAAGGTTGGATGCGAGAACTGGGTCATAATAAGCGTGTATGCACCTGGAGAAGAGAGGAATGTAGAGGAGAGAGAGAGATTTTGGGAGATGTTAAGTGAATGTATAGGAGCCTTTGAACCAAGTGAGAGAGAGTAATTGTGGTAGGGGACCTGAATGCTAAAGTAGGAGAAAGTTTTAGAGAGGGTGCGGTAGGTAAGTTTGGGGTGCCAGGTGTAAATGATAATGGGAGCCCTTTGATTGAACTTTGTATAGAAAGGGGTTTAGTTATAGGTAATTCATATTTTAAGAAAAAGAGGATAAATAAGTATACAAGATATGATGTAGGGCGAAATGACAGTAGTTTGTTGGATTATGTATTGGTAGATAAAAGACTGTTGAGTAGACTTCAGGATGTACATGTTTATAGAGGGGCCACAGATATATCAGATCACTTTCTAGTTGTAGCTACACTGAGAGTAAAAGGTAGAGGGGATACAAGGAGAATACAAGCAACAGGGAAGAGAGAGGTGAAGGTTTATAAACTAAAAGAGGAGGCAGTTAGGGTAAGATATAAACAGCTATTGGAGGATAGATGGGCTAATGAGAGCATAGGCAATGGGGTCGAAGAGGTATGGGGTAGGTTTAAAAATGTAGTGTTAGAGTGTTCAGCAGAAGTTTGTGGTTACAGGAAAGTGGGTGCAGGAGGGAAGAGGAGCGATTGGTGGAATGATGATGTAAGGGAGAAAAAGTTAGCATATGAGAAGTTTTTACAAAGTAGAAGTGATGCAAGGAGGGAAGATTATATTGAGAAAAAGAGAGAGGTTAAGAGAGTGGTGAAGCAATGTAAAAAGAGAGCAAATGAGAGAGTGGGTGAGATGTTATCAACAAATTTTGTTGAAAATAAGAAAAAGTTTTGGAGTGAGATTAACAAGTTAAGAAAGCCTAGAGAACAAATGGATTTGTCAGTTAAAAATAGGAGAGGAGAGTTATTAAATGGAGAGTTAGAGGTATTGGGAAGATGGAGGGAATATTTTGAGGAATTGTTAAATGTTGATGAAGATATGGAAACTGTGATTTCGTGTATAGGGCAAGGAGGAATAACATCTTGTAGGAGTGAGGAAGAGCCAGTTGTGAGTGTGGGGGAAGTTCGTGAGGCAGTAGGTAAAATGAAAGGGGGTAAGGCAGCCGGGATTGATGGGATAAAGATAGAAATGTTAAAAGCAGGTGAGGATATAGTTTTGGAGTGGTTGGTGCAATTATTTAATAAATGTATGGAAGAGGGTAAGGTACCTAGGGAATGGCAGAGAGCATGCATAGTTCCTTTGTATAAAGGCAAAGGGGATAAAAGAGAGTGCAAAAATTATAGGGAGATAAGTCTGTTGAGTATACCTGGTAAAGTGTATGGTAGAGTTATAATTGAAAGAATTAAGAGTAAGACGGAGAATAGGATAGCAGATGAACAAGGAGGCTTTAGGAAAGGTAAGGGGTGTGTGGACCAGGTGTTTACAGTGAAACATATAAGTGAACAGTATTTAGATAAGGCTAAAGAGGTCTTTGTGGCATTTATGGATTTGGAAAAGGCGTATGACAGGGTGGATAGGGGGGCAATGTGGCAGATGTTGCAAGTGTATGGTGTAGGAGGTAGGTTACTGAAAGCAGCGAAGAGTTTTCACGAGGATAGTGAGGCTCAAGTTAGAGTATGTAGGAAAGAGGGAAATTTTTTCCCAGTAAAAGTAGGCCATAGACAAGGATGTGTGATGTCACCGTGGTTGTTCAATATATTTATAGATGGGGTTGTAAGAGAAGTAAATGCGAGGGTCTTGGCAAGAGGCGTGGAGTTAAAAGATAAAGAATCACACACAAAGTGGGAGTTGTCACAGCTGCTCTTTGCTGATGACACTGTGCTCTTGGGAGATTCTGAAGAGAAGTTGCAGAGATTGGTGGATGAATTTGGTAGGGTGTGCAAAAGAAGAAAATTAAAGGTGAATACAGGAAAGAGTAAGGTTATGAGGATAACAAAAAGATTAGGTGATGAAAGATTGGATATCAGATTGGAGGGAGAGAGCAAGGAGGAGGTGAACGTATTCAGATATTTGGGAGTGGACGTGTCAGCGGATGGGTCTGTGAAAGATGAGGTGAATCATGGAATTGATGAGGGGAAAAAGAGTGAGTGGTGCACTTAGGAGTCTGTGGAGACAAAGAACTTTGTCCTTGGAAGCAAAGAGGGGAATGTATGAGAGTATAGTTTTACCAACGCTCTTATATGGGTGTGAAGAATGGGTGATGAATGTTGCAGCGAGGAGAAGGCTCGAGGCAGTGGAGATGTCATGTCTGAGGGCAATGTGTGGTGTGAATATAATGCAGAGAATTCGTAGTTTGGAAGTTAGGAGGAGGTGCGGGATTACCAAAACTGTTGTCCAGAGGGCTGAGGAAGGGTTGTTGAGGTGGTTCGGACATGTGGAGAGAATGGAGCGAAACAGAATGACTTCAAGAGTGTATCAGTCTGTAGTGGAAGGAAGGCGGGGTAGGGGTCGGCCTAGGAAAGGTTGGAGGGAGGGGGTAAAGGAGGTTTTGTGTGCGAGGGGCTTGGACTTCCAGCAGGCATGCGTGAGCGTGTTTGATAGGAGTGAATGGAGACAAATGGTTTTTAATACTTGACTTGCTGTTGGAGTGTGAGCAAAGTAACATTTATGAAGGGGTTCAGGGAAACCGGCAGGCCGGACTTGAGTCCTGGAGATGGGAAGTACAGTGCCTGCACTCTGAAGGAGGGGTGTTAATGTTGCAGTTTAAAAACTGTAGTGTAAAGCACCCTTCTGGCAATACAGTGATGGAGTGAATGATGATGAAAGTTTTTTCTTTTTCGGGCCACCCTGCCTTGGTGGGAATCGGCCAGTGTCATAATAATAAAAAAATAACAGTCCCGAGTCCTGAATGTGAGGCATCTGTTCAGAGACAAAAGACTTTATTAATATCTGGTAATTTTAGAACTGGGGGGTTGGAAAATATCTTTTTAATTTGTTTGAAGCTTCCTACAGCCTCTTCAGAACAAACAAGAGGTTCCTTTACATTCTTTTTTAAATAGTCTGTGAGACTGGAAGTCACACCACTTAATTAGGCACAAAAATTCTATAGAAATTTACTGACCCAAGGAAACTTCTTAGCAACGTTTTTGTACTTGGGAAGAAGTTTTCTAGAACTGCTGTCGTCTTGCTAGGAAGAAGTGATAAACTATTGTCAGAAATAATAAACCCGAGGTATTGTACCTTAAAATGGTCAAGAAAACACCCCTGTGGTTTAATTATAAGGCCATGAGCTCTTAGTCTTTTTGAAACAAACGACAGTGTAATAAGATGATCTTCCCAGATCAGGTCAGAAAGGGCTATTCTCATAAGCCGGATATACGTGGCACACGCGGTGACCAAGCCGAAAACCATTGTATGAGTAGAGAAAGCAGTGTATGGTTTAGAGTCTGGGTGCAACGACACTTGATGGTACGCTTGTGAGATGTTTAATTCAGAGAAAAATTTACAGTCATGAAATTTATACAATTAATGGTCGATTACCGGCATGAGCTCGGCGTCCCATATAGTGATAGTGTTTAAATAACGAAAATCTTATGAGAGTCTATAAGAATTATCTGGTTTCTTAACCATGACAACTGGTGAACAGAAAGCTAACTTAGAAGGTTCTATGATATTTAACTTTAAGAGTTTGTCAAGCACCTTCACTACTTCATACAGTCCGCCCCAAGAAATTAACAATTTCCTTTCAGAGTTCTCTTGTTCAAAAAAGGTTTTGTATGTTTCCATGGACATATTCAGGTTCTTGACAATAAAATCAGCGGTTTCTTCTAATCTTTCTCTCAGGTTTAATATCTTTGGACCACAGTTCATTTAATATAAATAGAGGTCCGCGAGCCTACCTCCCATGAAGCAATTCGAAAAGGGAATATCCAAGGGAATCACTTGGAATCTCATACATTGCAAAGACATCATATGGCAGAGGTGGTTTAAGATTACAAAGTTTCTTTAATATTGACTTTACGATGGCATATTGTTGTTCCACTCTCCCGTTACAATTTGGATGGTAAGGTGTAGTGAAGAGAGGTTGAACACCCACAAGTTGATAAACTTGATCCATTAATTCAGAAGTAAATTGCGTTTCTTTATCAGAAAGAATTTCTCTGGGAAAATCTACCTGTGAAAAACAGACAGTAATGCTTCTGCAACTTCTTTTAACGTAATAGATTTTAAGGATACCGCCTCTGAGAAGCTAGACGCTTAGTCAACATATATTTATGACCTCCTGATGAACGAGGAGTGACAGGACCAACAATATCCACTGCAACTCCAGCAAATGCGACTGAGAAAATTGGCATTTTTACCACAGGGACTCTTAGTTCTTCCCTTTTGTGAGGAAAGTTGACATATGTGACACAACAAACAATACTTATAGATGTCCGAAGACATCCCAAGACAGAAGTACAAGTCCTTTATCTTCTTATAAGTCTTCCTATGTGAAGAATGGCCAGAGACTGGCAGATCATCAGAAATCTTCAATATAGTCTCACAGCAATTTTTCTTCCCACGTCATTAGGATTTTCTGGTGATGCTATATTCTTGAATAGAAGATTATCTTTATATACAAATTTATAAGAAAATTTCTTTTTTTGAATCACGTTGTCTGTTAACGCTAACTTCCGGGTTTCCTCTATGGAAGGACAAGTCTTTGAAGACTCTTTAAATTTATATGAGAAAGCTCAGTATATTTTCCTTTGGAAAAAAACAACGGATGTATAGGTTTTACCTTAGACTGAGCTCTGGTAAGGACGTTAACGTTAAGTATTACTTATAATATAAACATTAGGATTGAAGAAATAACATTGTGTGCCACACTATTCAAGGTATAATATATATTAACATTTAAACATCTCAATACATTACATCACAGTATTAATTTTACATTCTAACTGACATTCACACAACACAAAACAACAGAGCATAACATAGTATGTTAGACAGAGTCGTACTGTCCAGTGTGCACCAGCGACCATCTTAATTATTTTTGTCAAAGGATCGAATATCCCCAGCTGATAGTTTTTATTTTCATCCCATAACGTTTATAGTGTGTGTGTGTGTGTGTGTGTGTGTGTGTGTGTGTGTGTGTACTCACCTAGTTGAGGTTGCGGGGGTCGAGTCCGAGCTCCTGGCCCCGCCTCTTCACTGATCGCTACTAGGTCACTCTCCCTGAGCCGTGTGTGTGTGTGTGTGTGTGTGTGTGTGTGTGTGTATGTGTGTGTGTGTGTATGTATGTGTGTGTATGTGTGTATATGTGTGTATGTGTGTGTGTGTGTGTGTGTGTGTGTGTGTGTGTGTATGTGTGTGTGTATGTGTGTGTATGTGTGTATGTGTGTGTGTGTATGTGGTGTGTGTGTGTGTGTATGTGTGTGTGTGTGTGTGTATGTGTGTGTATGTGTGTGTGTGTGTACTCACCTATTTGTACTCACCTATTTGTGGTTGCAGGGGTCGAGTCACAGCTCCTGGCCCCGCCTCTTCGCTGATTGCTACTAGGTCCTCTCTCTCCCTGCCCCATGAGCTCTATCATACCTCGCCTTAAAACTATGTATGGTTCCTGCCTCCACCACATCACTTTCTAGGCTATTCCATGGCCTGACTACTCTATGACTGAAGAAATACTTCCTAACATCCCTTTGATTCATCTGAGTCTTCAACTTCCAATTGTGACCTCTAGTGTCTGTGTCCCATCTCTGGAACATCCCGTCTTTGTCCACCTCGTCTATTCCGCGCAGTATTTTATATGTCGTTATCATGTCTCCCCTGACCCTCCTGGCCTCCAGTGTCGTCAGGCCGATTTCCCTCAACCTTTCTTCATAGGACAATCCCCGTAGCTCTGTGTGTGTATGTGTGTGTACTCACCTATTTGTGGTTGCAGGGGTCGAGTCCTAGCTCCTGGCCCCGCCTCTTCACCGGTTGCTACTAGACCCTCTCTCTCCCCGCTCCATGAGCTTTATCAAACCTCGTCTTAAAACTGTGTATGGTTCCTGCCTCCACTACGTCATTTTCTAGGCTATTCCACTGCCTTACAACTCTATGACTGAAGAAATACTTCCTACTATCTCTCTGACTCATTTGTGTCTTCAACTTCCAATTGTGGCCTCTTGTTTCTGTGTCCCCTCCCTGGAACATCCTGTCCTTGTCCACCTTGTCTATTCCACGCAGTATTTTATATGTCGTTATCATGTCTCCCCTGACCCTCCTGTCCTCCAGTGTCGTCAGGCCGATTTCCCTTAATCTTTCTTCATAGGACATTCCCCTTAGCTCTGGAACTAACCTTGTTGCAAACCTTTGTACTTTCTCTAGTTTCTTGACGTGCTTTATCAAGTGCGGGTTCCAAACAGGTGCTGCATACTCCAATATGGGCCTAACATACACGGTGTACAGGGTCCTGAATGATTCCATATTAAGATTTGTGTGTGTGTGTGTGTGTGTATGTGTGTGTGTATGTGTGTGTGTGTGTGTGTGTGTGTGTATGTGTGTACTCACCTAGTTGTACTCACCTAGTTGAGGTTGCGGGGGTCGAGTCCGAGCTCCTGGCCCCGCCTCTTCACTGATCGCTACTAGGTCACTCTCCCTGAGCCGTGAGCTTTATCATACCTCTGCTTAAAGCTATGTATGGATCCTGCCTCCACTACATCGCTTCCCAAACTATTCCACTTACTGACTACTCTGTGGCTGAAGAAATACTTCCTAACATCCCTGTGATTCATCTGTGTCTTCAGCTTCCAACTGTGTCCCCTTGTTACTGTGTCCAATCTCTGGAACATCCTGTCTTTGTCCACCTTGTCAATTCCTCTCAGTATTTTGTATGTCGTTATCATGTCCCCCCTATCTCTCCTGTCTTCCAGTGTCGTCAGGTTGATTTCCCTTAACCTCTCCTCGTAGGACATACCTCTTAGCTCTGGGACTAGTCTTGTTGCAAACTTTTGCACTTTCTCTAGTTTCTTCACGTGCTTGGCTAGGTGTGGGTTCCGAACTGGTGCCGCATACTCCAATATGGGCCTAACATACACGGTGTACAGGGTCCTGAATGATTCCTTATTAAGATGTCGGAATGCTGTTCTGAGGTTTGCTAGGCGCCCATATGCTGCAGCAGTTATTTGGTTGATGTGCGCTTCAGGAGATGTGCCTGGTGTTATACTCACCCCAAGATCTTTTTCCTTGAGTGAGGTTTGTAGTCTCTGACCCCCTAGACTGTACTCCGTCTGCGGCCTTCTTTGCCCTTCCCCAATCTTCATGACTTTGCACTTGGTGGGATTGAACTCCAGTAGCCAATTGCTGGACCAGGTCTGCAGCCTGTCCAGATTCCTTTGTAGTTCTGCCTGGTCTTCGATCGAGTGTATTCTTCTCATCAACTTCACGTCATCTGCAAACAGGGTCACCTCAGAGTCTATTCCTTCCGTCATGTCGTTCACAAATACCAGAAACAGCACTGGTCCTAGGACTGACCCCTGCGGGACCCCGCTGGTCACAGGTGCCCACTCTGACACCTCGCCATTTACCATGACTCGCTGCTGTCTTCCTGACAAGTATTCCCTGATCCATTGTAGTGCCTTCCCTGTTATCCCTGCTTGGTCCTCCAGTTTTTGCACCAATCTCTTGTGTGGAACTGTGTCAAACGCCTTCTTGCAGTCCAAGAAAATGCAATCCACCCACCCCTCTCTCTCTTGTCTTACTGCTGTCACCATGTCATAGAACTCCAGTAGGTTTGTGACACAGGATTTCCCGTCCCTGAAACCATGTTGGCTGCTGTTGAAGAGATCATTCCTTTCTAGGTGTTCCACCACTCTTCTCCTGATAATCTTCTCCATGATTTTGCATACTATACATGTCAGTGACACTGGTCTGTAGTTTAATGCTTCATGTCTGTCTCCTTTTTTAAAGATTGGGACTACATTTGCTGTCTTCCATGCCTCAGGCAATCTCCCTGTTTCGATAGATGTATTGAATATTGTTGTTAGGGGTACACATAGCGCCTCTGCTCCCTCTCTCAATACCCATGGGGAGATGTTATCTGGCCCCATTGCCTTTGAGGTATCTAGCTCACTCAGAAGCCTCTTCACTTCTTCCTCGGTTGTGTGCACTGTGTCCAGCACTTGGTGGTGTGCCCCACCTCTCCGTCTTTCCGTGTGTGTGTGTGTGTATGTGTGTGTGTGTGTGTGTGTGTGTGTGTGTGTGTGTGTGTGTGTGTGTGTGTATGTGTGTGTATGTGTGTGTGGGTGTGCGTGCGGAGCTAATATTATAGTCTAGAGGAGGTGAAGGAAGTGAAAATATAAGAAGAGAGAGAAACTTGTTAAATTGTTTAATAATGATTTCTAGCTAAACTTTATCTTCCATAAGATAATTCATAATATTGTCTTCTTTACCTGACCCACAAGTGTTTAAAACTAATAAAATTTCGCACTTTTCACAATGAGTGTCTTGAAAATCCCGGAAACTAACATTCTCTATCAGAATATTGAAATATATAAAGTTGTGATGAATGGTTTAGAAAACCGACAAGTTGAAGAATTGAGACACTTGTGCAACATATGGGAATCTTTATTGAAGAAACGTTTCGCCACACAGTGGCTTCATCAGTCCAATACAAAGTAGAAATGGGTAAGGAGAGGAGAAGTTTGAGGTAATCAGTCCCTCAACCTGGAATCGATGTGTTCAGTCCATCACTCTTGTAGGAAGTGCAGCATAGGGCCAGAGAGGTGGCTTATATACTGCAGTGAGATGAGTTGAAGCAGGATGAGGCGGGATCACAGTGGGACCTGCCACTAGTGTAAGTAGGTCGTCGTCTCCTTACCCATTTCTACTTTGTATTGGACTGATGAAGCCACTGTGTGGCGAAACGTTTCTTCAATAAAGATTCCCATATGTTGCATAAGTGTCTCAATTCATATATAAAGTTATTGAATTCCCGAACATTTAAGAAGAATGATTTTTTTTATGCCTCCAAATTTTCAATTTTATTTTGAAAAGACAAACGTAATTTTAACAAGCGTGAGAGAGAGTGTATATATGAATGGGTACAAATTTGTGTACATATGTGTGTGTTGCATAGGGGGGCGTGTGTGTGTGTGTGTGTGTGTGTGTGTGTGTGTCTTTGTATGTATGTGATTACATGCATATTAGTGTAAGAGGCGATGAGTGTGTTTCACGCGTGTGTGTGTGTGTGTGTGTGCGCGCTCACGTGCATAGTTCTGTGTTTGTATAGATGTTGGTGAATCAAGAAGCTGTGTTTGTGAAAATGCGCAAATGACCATAAAAGTAAGTGTGTGTGTAAGTAAGTTGGTTTAGGTACAGGTACACGTAAAAACAGTTATACAAATTATTATACATAGTAACATATGCGTAAATTACCCAGGATAACCCAAAAAAGTCAGATAAAGTGACTTATTTCTATTGTCTCGTCTCGCAAATAAAGTTGAATACTTGTTACATTTCTGGTGGTGAACAGATACAATAACACACAAACACTCATCAACACATAATAAAATATTCACAAACACAGTTAAACTGATGATTAAGTACAGAAACTTATTTTTAATGTAGATGAATTGTATAATATAAATAGAACTCCCAAATTTTCACTGAGTAGCCAGACCTTGGTGGTGGAACTGGACGGTAGCTTGGCTGCGTCTGGCTGACCTACGGTCTACACTGTCTTGGTGGTCGAACTGGACGGTAGCTTGGCTGCGTCTGGCTGACCTACGCTCTACACTGTGTTGGTGGTGGAACTGGACGGTAGCTTGGCTGCGTCTGGCTGACCTACGGTCTACACTGTCTTGGTGGTGGAACTGGACGGTAGCTTGGCTGCGTCTGGCTGACCTACGGTCTACACTGTCTTGGTGGTGGAACTGGACGGTAGCTTGGCTGCGTCTGGCTGACCTACGGTCTACACTGTCTTGGTGGTGGAACTGGACGGTAGCTTGGCTGCGTCTGGCTGACCTACGGTCTACACTGTCTTGGTGGTGGAACTGGACGGTAGCTTGGCTGCGTCTGGCTGACCTACGGTCTACACTGTCTTGGTGGTGGAACTGGACGGTAGCTTTGCTACGTCTGGCTGACCTACGGTCGACACTGTCTTGGTGGTGGAACTGGACGGTAGCTTGGCTGCGTCTGGCTGACCTACGGTCTACACTGTCTTGGTGGTGGAACTGGACGGTAGCTTGGCTGCGTCTGGCTGACCTACGGTCTACACTGTCTTGGTGGTGGAACTGGACGGTAGCTTGGCTGCGTCTGGCTGACCTACGGTCTACACTGTCTTGGTGGTGGAACTGGACGGTAGCTTGGCTGCGTCTGGCTGACCTACGGTCTACACTGTCTTGGTGGTGGAACTGGACGGTAGCTTGGCTGCGTCTGGCTGACCTACGGTCTACACTGTCTTGGTGGTGGAACTGGACGGTAGCTTGGCTGCGTCTGGCTGACCTACGGTCTACACTGTCTTGGTGGTGGAACTGGACGGTAGCTTGGCTGCGTCTGGCTGACCTACGGTCTACACTGTCTTGGTGGTGGAACTGGACGGTAGCTTGGCTGCGTCTGGCTGACCTACGGTCTACACTGTCTTGGTGGTGGAACTGGACGGTAGCTTGGCTGCGTCTGGCTGACCTACGGTCTACACTGTCTTGGTGGTGGAACTGGACGGTAGCTTGGCTGCGTCTGGCTGACCTACGGTCTACACTGTCTTGGTGGTGGAACTGGACGGTAGCTTGGCTGCGTCTGGCTGACCTACGGTCTACACTGTCTTGGTGGTGGAACTGGACGGTAGCTTGGCTGCGTCTGGCTGACCTACGGTCTACACTGTCTTGGTGGTGGAACTGGACGGTAGCTTGGCTGCGTCTGGCTGACCTACGGTCTACACTGTCTTGGTGGTGGAACTGGACGGTAGCTTGGCTGCGTCTGGCTGACCTACGGTCTACACTGTCTTGGTGGTGGAACTGGACGGTAGCTTGGCTGCGTCTGGCTGACCTACGGTCTACACTGTCTTGGTGGTGGAACTGGACGGTAGCTTGGCTGCGTCTGGCTGACCTACGGTCTACACTGTCTTGGTGGTGGAACTGGACGGTAGCTTGGCTGCGTCTGGCTGACCTACGGTCTACACTGTCTTGGTGGTGGAACTGGACGGTAGCTTGGCTGCGTCTGGCTGACTTACGGTCTACACTGTCTTGGTGGTGGAACTGGACGGTAGCTTGGCTGCGTCTGGCTGACCTACGGTCTACACTGTCTTGGTGGTGGAACTGGACGGTAGCTTGGCTGCGTCTGGCTGACCTACGGTCTACACTGTCTTGGTGGTGGAACTGGACGGTAGCTTGGCTGCGTCTGGCTGACCTACGGTCTACACTGTCTTGGTGGTGGAACTGGACGGTAGCTTGGCTGCGTCTGGCTGACCTACGGTCTACACTGTCTTGGTGGTGGAACTGGACGGTAGCTTGGCTGCGTCTGGCTGACCTACGGTCTACACTGTCTTGGTGGTGGAACTGGACGGTAGCTTGGCTGCGTCTGGCTGACCTACGGTCTGCACTGTCTTGGTGGTGGAACTGGACGGTAGCTTGGCTGCGTCTGGCTGACCTACGGTCTACACTGTCTTGGTGGTGGAACTGGACGGTAGCTTGGCTGCGTCTGGCTGACCTACGGTCTACACTGTCTTGGTGGTGGAACTGGACGGTAGCTTGGCTGCGTCTGGCTGACCTACGGTCTACACTGTCTTGGTGGTGGAACTGGACGGTAGCTTGGCTGCGTCTGGCTGACCTACGGTCTACACTGTCTTGGTGGTGGAACTGGACGGTAGCTTGGCTGCGTCTGGCTGACCTACGGTCTACACTGTCTTGGTGGTGGAACTGGACGGTAGCTTGGCTGCGTCTGGCTGACCTACGGTCTACACTGTCTTGGTGGTGGAACTGGACGGTAGCTTGGCTGCGTCTGGCTGACCTACGGTCTACACTGTCTTGGTGGTGGAACTGGACGGTAGCTTGGCTGCGTCTGGCTGACCTACGGTCTACACTGTCTTGGTGGTGGAACTGGACGGTAGCTTGGCTGCGTCTGGCTGACCTACGGTCTACACTGTCTTGGTGGTGGAACTGGACGGTAGCTTGGCTGCGTCTGGCTGACCTACGGTCTACACTGTCTTGGTGGTGGAACTGGACGGTAGCTTGGCTGCGTCTGGCTGACCTACGGTCTACACTGTCTTGGTGGTGGAACTGGACGGTAGCTTGGCTGCGTCTGGCTGACCTACGGTCTACACTGTCTTGGTGGTGGAACTGGACGGTAGCTTGGCTGCGTCTGGCTGACCTACGGTCTACACTGTCTTGGTGGTGGAACTGGACGGTAGCTTGGCTGCGTCTGGCTGACCTACGGTCTACACTGTCTTGGTGGTGGAACTGGACGGTAGCTTGGCTGCGTCTGGCTGACCTACGGTCTACACTGTCTTGGTGGTGGAACTGGACGGTAGCTTGGCTGCGTCTGGCTGACCTACGGTCTACACTGTCTTGGTGGTGGAACTGGACGGTAGCTTGGCTGCGTCTGGCTGACCTACGGTCTACACTGTCTTGGTGGTGGAACTGGACGGTAGCTTGGCTGCGTCTGGCTGACCTACGGTCTACACTGTCTTGGTGGTGGAACTGGACGGTAGCTTGGCTGCGTCTGGCTGACCTACGGTCTACACTGTCTTGGTGGTGGAACTGGACGGTAGCTTGGCTGCGTCTGGCTGACCTACGGTCTACACTGTCTTGGTGGTGGAACTGGACGGTAGCTTGGCTGCGTCTGGCTGACCTACGGTACACTGTCTTGTGGTGGAACTGGACACTGTCTTGGTGGTGTCTTGAACTGGACGGTAGCTTGGCTGCGTCTGGCTGACCTACGGTCTACACTGTCTTGGTGGTGGAACTGGACGGTAGCTTGGCTGCGTCTGGCTGACCTACGGTCTACACTGTCTTGGTGGTGGAACTGGACGGTAGCTTGGCTGCGTCTGGCTGACCTACGGTCTACACTGTCTTGGTGGTGGAACTGGACGGTAGCTTGGCTGCGTCTGGCTGACCTACGGTCTACACTGTCTTGGTGGTGGAACTGGACGGTAGCTTGGCTGCGTCTGGCTGACCTACGGTCTACACTGTCTTGGTGGTGGAACTGGACGGTAGCTTGGCTGCGTCTGGCTGACCTACGGTCTACACTGTCTTGGTGGTGGAACTGGACGGTAGCTTGGCTGCGTCTGGCTGACCTACGGTCTACACTGTCTTGGTGGTGGAACTGGACGGTAGCTTGGCTGCGTCTGGCTGACCTACGGTCTACACTGTCTTGGTGGTCGAACTGGACGGTAGCTTGGCTGCGTCTGGCTGACCTACGGTCTACACTGTCTTGGTGGTGGAACTGGACGGTAGCTTGGCTGCGTCTGGCTGACCTACGGTCTACACTGTCTTGGTGGTGGAACTGGACGGTAGCTTGGCTGCGTCTGGCTGACCTACGGTCTACACTGTCTTGGTGGTGGAACTGGACGGTAGCTTGGCTGCGTCTGGCTGACCTACGGTCTACACTGTCTTGGTGGTGGAACTGGACGGTAGCTTGGCTGCGTCTGGCTGACCTACGGTCTACACTGTCTTGGTGGTGGAACTGGACGGTAGCTTGGCTGCGTCTGGCTGACCTACGGTCTACACTGTCTTGGTGGTGGAACTGGACGGTAGCTTGGCTGCGTCTGGCTGACCTACGGTCTACACTGTCTTGGTGGTGGAACTGGACGGTAGCTTGGCTGCGTCTGGCTGACCTACGGTCTACACTGTCTTGGTGGTGGAACTGGACGGTAGCTTGGCTGCGTCTGGCTGACCTACGGTCTACACTGTCTTGGTGGTGGAACTGGACGGTAGCTTGGCTGCGTCTGGCTGACCTACGGTCTACACTGTCTTGGTGGTGGAACTGGACGGTAGCTTGGCTGCGTCTGGCTGACCTACGGTCTACACTGTCTTGGTGGTGGAACTGGACGGTAGCTTGGCTGCGTCTGGCTGACCTACTGTCTACACTGTCTTGGTGGTGGAACTGGACGGTAGCTTGGCTGCGTCTGGCTGACCTACGGTCTACACTGTCTTGGTGGTGGAACTGGACGGTAGCTTGGCTGCGTCTGGCTGACCTACGGTCTACACTGTCTTGGTGGTGGAACTGGATGGTAGCTTGGCTGCGTCTGGCTGACCTACGGTCTACACTGTCTTGGTGGTGGAACTGGACGGTCGCTTGGCTGCGTCTGGCTGACCTACGGTCTACACTGTCTTGGTGGTGGAACTGGACGGTAGCTTGGCTGCGTCTGGCTGACCTACGGTCTACACTGTCTTGGTGGTGGAACTGGACGGTAGCTTGGCTGCGTCTGGCTGACCTACGGTCTACACTGTCTTGGTGGTGGAACTGGACGGTAGCTTGGCTGCGTCTGGCTGACCTACGGTCTACACTGTCTTGGTGGTGGAACTGGACGGTAGCTTGGCTGCGTCTGGCTGACCTACGGTCTACACTGTCTTGGTGGTGGAACTGGACGGTAGCTTGGCTGCGTCTGGCTGACCTACGGTCTACACTGTCTTGGTGGTGGAACTGGACGGTAGCTTGGCTGCGTCTGGCTGACCTACGGTCTACACTGTCTTGGTGGTGGAACTGGACGGTAGCTTGGCTGCGTCTGGCTGACCTACGGTCTACACTGTCTTGGTGGTGGAACTGGACGGTAGCTTGGCTGCGTCTGGCTGACCTACGGTCTACACTGTCTTGGTGGTGGAACTGGACGGTAGCTTGGCTGCGTCTGGCTGACCTACGGTCTACACTGTCTTGGTGGTGGAACTACGGTAGCTTGGCTGCGTCTGGTGACCTACGGTCTACACTGTCTTGGTGGTGGAACTGGACGGTAGCTTGGCTGCGTCTGGCTGACCTACGGTCTACACTGTCTTGGTGGTGGAACTGGACGGTAGCTTGGCTGCGTCTGGCTGACCTACGGTCTACACTGTCTTGGTGGTGGAACTGGACGGTAGCTTGGCTGCGTCTGGCTGACCTACGGTCTACACTGTCTTGGTGGTGGAACTGGACGGTAGCTTGGCTGCGTCTGGCTGACCTACGGTCTACACTGTCTTGGTGGTGGAACTGGACGGTAGCTTGGCTGCGTCTGGCTGACCTACGGTCTACACTGTCTTGGTGGTGGAACTGGACGGTAGCTTGGCTGCGTCTGGCTGACCTACGGTCTACACTGTCTTGGTGGTGGAACTGGACGGTAGCTTGGCTGCGTCTGGCTGACCTACGGTCTACACTGTCTTGGTGGTGGAACTGGACGGTAGCTTGGCTGCGTCTGGCTGACCTACGGTCTACACTGTCTTGGTGGTGGAACTGGACGGTAGCTTGGCTGCGTCTGGCTGACCTACGGTCTACACTGTCTTGGTGGTGGAACTGGACGGTAGCTTGGCTGCGTCTGGCTGACCTACGGTCTACACTGTCTTGGTGGTGGAACTGGACGGTAGCTTGGCTGCGTCTGGCTGACCTACGGTCTACACTGTCTTGGTGGTGGAACTGGACGGTAGCTTGGCGGCGTCTGGCTGACCTACGGTCTCCACTGTCTTGGTGCGTCTGGCTGAACTGGAACTGGTAGCTTGGCTGCGTCTGGCTGATCTACGGTCTAGACTGTCTTGGTGGTGGAACTGGACGGTAGCTTGGCTGCGTCTGGCTGACCTACGGTCTACACTGTCTTGGTGGTGGAACTGGACGGTAGCTTGGCTGCGTCTGGCTGACCTACGGTCTACACTGTCTTGGTGGTGGAACTGGACGGTAGCTTGGCTGCGTCTGGCTGACCTACGGTCTACACTGTCTTGGTGGTGGAACTGGACGGTAGCTTGGCTGCGTCTGGCTGACCTACGGTCTACACTGTCTTGGTGGTGGAACTGGACGGTAGCTTGGCTGCGTCTGGCTGACCTACGGTCTACACTGTCTTGGTGGTGGAACTGGACGGTAGCTTGGCTGCGTCTGGCTGACCTACGGTCTACACTGTCTTGGTGGTGGAACTCGACGGTAGCTTGGCTGCGTCTGGCTGACCTACGGTCTACACTGTCTTGGTGGTGGAACTGGACGGTAGCTTGGCTGCGTCTGGCTGACCTACGGTCTACACTGTCTTGGTGGTGGAACTGGACGGTAGCTTGGCTGCGTCTGGCTGACCTACGGTCTACACTGTCTTGGTGGTGGAACTGGACGGTAGCTTGGCTGCGTCTGGCTGACCTACGGTCTACACTGTCTTGGTGGTGGAACTGGACGGTAGCTTGGCTGCGTCTGGCTGACCTACGGTCTACACTGTCTTGGTGGTGGAACTGGACGGTAGCTTGGCTGCGTCTGGCTGACCTACGGTCTACACTGTCTTGGTGGTGGAACTGGACGGTAGCTTGGCTGCGTCTGGCTGACCTACGGTCTACACTGTCTTGGTGGTGGAACTGGACGGTAGCTTGGCTGCGTCTGGCTGACCTACGGTCTACACTGTCTTGGTGGTGGAACTGGACGGTAGCTTGGCTGCGTCTGGCTGACCTACGGTCTACACTGTCTTGGTGGTGGAACTGGACGGTAGCTTGGCTGCGTCTGGCTGACCTACGGTCTTCACTGTCTTGGTGGTGGAACTGGACGGTAGCTTGGCTGCGTCTGGCTGACCTACGGTCTACACTGTCTTGGTGGTGGAACTGGACGGTAGCTTGGCTGCGTCTGGCTGACCTACGGTCTACACTGTCGTGGTGGTGGAACTGGACGGTAGCTTGGCTGCGTCTGGCTGACCTACGGTCTACACTGTCTTGGTGGTGGAACTGGACGGTAGCTTGGCTGCGTCTGGCTGACCTACGGTCTACACTGTCTTGGTGGTGGAACTGGACGGTAGCTTGGCTGCGTCTGGCTGACCTACGGTCTACACTGTCTTGGTGGTGGAACTGGACGGTAGCTTGGCTGCGTCTGGCTGACCTACGGTCTACACTGTCTTGGTGGTGTAACTGGACGGTAGCTTGGCTGCGTCTGGCTGACCTACGGTCTACACTGTCTTGGTGGTGGAACTGGACGGTAGCTTGGCTGCGTCTGGCTGACCTACGGTCTACACTGTCTTGGTGGTGGAACTGGACGGTAGCTTGGCTGCGTCTGGCTGACCTACGGTCTACACTGTCTTGGTGGTGGAACTGGACGGTAGCTTGGCTGCGTCTGGCTGACCTACGGTCTACACTGTCTTGGTGGTGGAACTGGACGGTAGCTTGGCTGCGTCTGGCTGACCTACGGTCTACACTGTCTTGGTGGTGGAACTGGACGGTAGCTTGGCTGCGTCTGGCTGACCTACGGTCTACACTGTCTTGGTGGTGGAACTGGACGGTAGCTTGGCTGCGTCTGGCTGACCTACGGTCTACACTGTCTTGGTGGTGGAACTGGACGGTAGCTTGGCTGCGTCTGGCTGACCTACGGTCTACACTGTCTTGGTGGTGGAACTGGACGGTAGCTTGGCTGCGTCTGGCTGACCTACGGTCTACACTGTCTTGGTGGTGGAACTGGACGGTAGCTTGGCTGCGTCTGGCTGACCTACGGTCTACACTGTCTTGGTGGTGGAACTGGACGGTAGCTTGGCTGCGTCTGGCTGACCTACGGTCTACACTGTCTTGGTGGTGGAACTGGACGGTAGCTTGGCTGCGTCTGGCTGACCTACGGTCTACACTGTCTTGGTGGTGGAACTGGACGGTAGCTTGGCTGCGTCTGGCTGACCTACGGTCTACACTGTCTTGGTGGTGGAACTGGACGGTAGCTTGGCTGCGTCTGGCTGACCTACGGTCTACACTGTCTTGGTGGTGGAACTGGACGGTAGCTTGGCTGCGTCTGGCTGACCTACGGTCTACACTGTCTTGGTGGTGGAACTGGACGGTAGCTTGGCTGCGTCTGGCTGACCTACGGTCTACACTGTCTTGGTGGTGGAACTGGACGGTAGCTTGGCTGCGTCTGGCTGACCTACGGTCTACACTGTCTTGGTGGTGGAACTGGACGGTAGCTTGGCTGCGTCTGGCTGACCTACGGTCTACACTGTCTTGGTGGTGGAACTGGACGGTAGCTTGGCTGCGTCTGGCTGACCTACGGTCTACACTGTCTTGGTGGTGGAACTGGACGGTAGCTTGGCTGCGTCTGGCTGACCTACGGTCTACACTGTCTTGGTGGTGTAACTGGACGGTAGCTTGGCTGCGTCTGGCTGACCTACGGTCTACACTGTCTTGGTGGTGGAACTGGACGGTAGCTTGGCTGCGTCTGGCTGACCTACGGTCTACACTGTCTTGGTGGTGGAACTGGACGGTAGCTTGGCTGCGTCTGGCTGACCTACGGTCTACACTGTCTTGGTGGTGGAACTGGACGGTAGCTTGGCTGCGTCTGGCTGACCTACGGTCTACACTGTCTTGGTGGTGGAACTGGACGGTAGCTTGGCTGCGTCTGGCTGACCTACGGTCTACACTGTCTTGGTGGTGGAACTGGACGGTAGCTTGGCTGCGTCTGGCTGACCTACGGTCTACACTGTCTTGGTGGTGGAACTGGACGGTAGCTTGGCTGCGTCTGGCTGACCTACGGTCTACACTGTCTTGGTGGTGGAACTGGACGGTAGCTTGGCTGCGTCTGGCTGACCTACGGTCTACACTGTCTTGGTGGTGGAACTGGACGGTAGCTTGGCTGCGTCTGGCTGACCTACGGTCTACACTGTCTTGGTGGTGGAACTGGACGGTAGCTTGGCTGCGTCTGGCTGACCTACGGTCTACACTGTCTTGGTGGTGGAACTGGACGGTAGCTTGGCTGCGTCTGGCTGACCTACGGTCTACACTGTCTTGGTGGTGGAACTGGACGGTAGCTTGGCTGCGTCTGGCTGACCTACGGTCTACACTGTCTTGGTGGTGTAAGTACAGGACGCAGTTTCTGTGTGTCCCCTCCTGTAGTTCCACCCACCTGGACAGTCTCTACCGTAGACCAGCTAAACAAGACCTCGTTCTCATCTGGCTAGATCACGGAGGGATACATAACCTGGGGAAGGCTGAGGCTGGAAGATATCCTAAGGGAAGTGAGGAAGGGGAGACATTCGGGGGCCCACGGATGGATTCCTGGACACATGAACCTGGGAAAGGCAAGGATACCTTGGGGAAGTGGGAAAGGGAGAATATCTGAAGGCGGACAGATAGACTCCTGGACACATGGACCTGGGAAAGACGAGGATACTGGTTGTTGAGGCAAACCTTGGGGAAGTGACGATAGGAGAATATCTGAGGGGACACAGATGGACTCCTGGACACATGGACCTGGGAAAGACGAAGATACCCTGGGGAAGTGGGAAAGGGAGAATATCTGAAGGCGGACAGATGGACTCCTGGACACATGGACCTGGGAAAGACGAGGATACTGGTTGTTGAGGCAGACCTTGTAGAATTGGGGAAGGGAGAATATCTAAGGGGACACAAATGGACTCCTGGACACATGAACCTGGGAAAGGCGAGGATACCCTGGGGAAGTGGGAAAGGGAGAATATCTGAAGGCGGACAGATGGACTCCTGGACACATGGACCTGGGAAAGACGAAGATACTGGTTGTTGAGGCAGACCTTGGGGAAGTGAGGAAAGGAGAATATCTGAGGGGACACAGATGAACTCCTGGACGCATGGACCTGGGG
>NW_027199331.1:0-33395 GCF_038502225.1 Cherax quadricarinatus | reverse complement strand
TATGATATTTAATAGCCAGCCCTAAGCTTCTAATCACTGAGAACAGGTCATGTGACGTAAGAGATTACGTTACAATAGTGGATAATGCGCATACAGAATGCTGCTATTATGTGTAACCTTCCAATTAATAAAACACAAGAAATAAATGTGCTCATTTGTCAACCTACAATGCCGCACATCCCAGGAACTTCTAAAACATACCAGGAAGTACCTAGGAGGATCTAAGCATATCTCATCATATGTTCCTTAGTACTGACTCCCACTTCTCAGTATTTATTAATATAGCCGTATTGTTTATAAATCTTTCTCTAAAATTCCGATTATTCTTACGGTATAATAACTAGACAAATCCTGAATTTTCCGAATATCCTTTAACATCACTAAGAGTCTAATTCTGTAAACCACTAAACTAGATGCAATCACTATATTGCAATCAACTGCGTGTACCACTGTAACTAGATGGGTTTAGGACCTCAAAGGAAATTAGTCACCCTGTCTGCCTCTTCTTGGGCTACCCAAAGTCATCCACACCTGCACTGCCATGCACAGCAGTTTGTTATTGTATCCATGCCCACCCATACAAAAACGAACTCTCTTGCCTACTTCCATACTACTAGTGTTTATATATATCGATTATGTTAGTCAGTGATTGTAACCACTTGGCCTTGTGTACCATGTAGCCTTAGGATACCTTTATATAACAGTAGTTAAACGGGTTCTACATTATGTCGACGTTCACGACGAACGTAACAAGATGTTCGGTGTGCAGACACTGGTCTAACGGCACCAAATTAATTAAGCTAAAGATTTCCACCCCCCAGCCGTGGCTTGTCTAGCATAGATAAGATCGTTTTGCAACTAGTTTAGTGGTTTACTAAATTAAGTTGTTAGTAATATAATAATAATTGTTAAGTAAAAGGACACAAGTGCAACTAATGTGACATTTGCACCTCACTCTGAGCCTTTATATACCCTCTGTGTCCATGTATTGTTTGTAATGGCTTGATAAAGCTCCTGGAGAGCGAAACGTTGCCACAATAAAATGTCACATTAGTTGCACTTGTGTCCTTTTACTTAACATATTGTCGGTAATTCTACCAACTTTATTATAATAATAATTAATAATAATAATAGTGGTTGATCATGGATAATTATGATAGTAATGGCTTTAAAAAGAAAGAATCAGGAAATGCCTAGTTAATAGAAGAAAGAAAAGCCTGAATAGGAGAATTCACACAGGCATATTAAAAGACACTGAGAGTATTTCCTAAATATTCTAGAAGTTTCTGCGAAATCGGGTATTACCGGTTGACAAAATGAGGGATTTATTCCTTTTATGTCATTAGTTAGAAGATTGTTCATATTAGCTGCATTCTGTATGTGGACGATCCACTCTAGTAATGTAACTTCCATCGTCACATGACCTGTTCCCAGGGCTGGTTATTAACTATCTCCTAGTTATTTTACCTCATGCTATCTGCAAACACTGGGACCTACTCCACCAGTCCCCACATAGGGGAGGAGGGGGACCGGTGTGTGGTTGGCATTCCACTGGGTCTCTCTCCGTCAGTAATGTATTGGCTGGCGCAACCGAGCTACCATACTCTGTAAAGACTTAACCCTGTTTCTCCTGTTGCTGCCTTGCAACATTGCACAGTTCCTGATGATGCACTGAGAAGTGTGAAAGTATAAAAGCTAAGGATTTCCACCCTCCGTGCCTTGTCTTTATATATATATATATATATATATATATATATATATATATATATATATATATATATATATATATATATATATATATATATATATATATTTAAATGCGCGCAAGAATAGTGGAAAGTGACACATGATGCAAACCAACCACAGAGGGAAATGAGTGATAGCTGTAGGCCTTTCGCATTAAAATCAACACATCGTCAGGAGCTTGCGAAGTTGCAGAAATGAGTAGGTAATTTCAGCAAATTAGTTCCGAGGGATGCCTTGCCAAGAGTGCCTAGTGCCAGGGAGATTTTGTATTATAGCAAAAAGAGAAAAGTCATGTTACATTGGTAACATGCTAGTTATCAAGATTATCTGTCGGACTTAATTAAAAAATATAAAGGACTTCAAATTCTGAATAAAGCTGTGTCTGGCATTTTCCTTAGGAAATATTCGACAACAATTAAATAAAACGAAAATCTAGTGGGTAGACTCAGGTCGAACCTCAACAGGAGGAGCAACCACCCTAGTTCCTATGTGTGGAACCCTGACACGTAAGGCAATCCATGGCAATCATATAAGAATCAGGTTTCAGATTGTGCACGATACCCTCAATTATAATCGAATCGAACTTAACCCACAACTATCATTTAACAACGAAAGTTTATCGTGTTAATAATTACAGACTCAAGAATATTTCTTTCTAGCCATGAAGTACATCGTACATTGACTTTTGCCTCAGATCATTTGGCAGGATTATTACACAATCGTGTGTGGTTGAATATCGCACTAGATTCTTGAGCTGTCCTTACTGAATACTGGTGTTCAGTAATTCTAACATATAGAGGTTTGCCAGTCTGTCCGACATACGAAAGGTTGCATCCTCACCACCTACACCAGTGGTTCCCAAACTTTTTCAGCTTGTTACCCAATTTAACATGCCACATAAAGCATGTTACCCCTTTCACAAAATGTTGTTATTATTGATATATATGGCTAAATTAAAACACTTGAGATATTTTCTTTTATTTATTGTATTTTAACATTGTGCATCTCTAATGACTATTACCAAAGATGTCAAGAACATCAGTGGGATGGATGGAGTTGCATACTTGAAGCTAGTTTAGGAATTCTTGGCTTCGTGGTTGAAAGTGCCAGCCTGGCATCGTTTGCAACATTCAAGCGAGTCCTCTTTTTTGTTTTCATACCCAGCACAGTTGAGAAGCCCTTCTCGCACAGATACGTTGTTGAGAATGATACCAACAACTTCAAGGCTCTCTTGGACAGAGTTGGCGAGTCAGGTAGTCGTGAAATCCAAAAGGAATCTGCATTTTGGTTTTGGAATTCGATTTTCAAGGCTTCATTGGCTCGCATTGTGATCCATTCCTCCTTTGCAGGGAAATCATCATCATGAATGGCATCATCAGGTACAGAGAAGGGATGAATGATCCACTGAAGAGTGGCTGTTTCTTGGTCACTCTCTGGAAAGTAGTGATGCATGCTTGTTTCAAGCCCCTTCAAATGGTCGCTCATTTCTTTGTTGATGGTCTGTAGAAGTGATCCAGTATCATGACTATTCTCCTCAACAAACTGGTCTAGGGTGGGAAACTGGGCGATCACTCCTTTCTCCAAGCGCCGAATCCAGAGTCTCAGTTTCCCCAGAAATGCAGTCACAGTGTGATGGGCATCAATGACAGTCGTGTTTCGGCCCTGGAGTTGCAGATTACCACTGTTCAGCTCCGCAAATATGTCAGCCAAGTAACAAAGTCGAGCAAGCCACTCCTTATCGGTGAACTTGGTAGCAAAAGGAGATCCTTTTTGTTCCAGGAATTCCTGAACAGCTTTTCGGAGCTCAGTGACTCGACGTACAACCTTGCCTCGTGACAACCAGCGAACATCGGTGTGGTAGAGCAGAATTTGATACTGCTCTCCCATTTCCTTGCACAGCTCCTTGAATATGCGCGAATTCACATCTCTGGACTTGATGAAGTTGACGATTTTCAACACATCTTCAAACACAAACTTCAGATTACCAGGCAGGCTTTTCGATCCAAGAGAGTACCGATGAATGATGCAGTGATCTACAGAAATTTCTGGATTGATAGCTTGTATGAGGCCCCGTAATCCACGATGACCACCCATCATCGACGGTGCTCCATCGACGGAGACCTGGAATAAAAAGAAAAATTATTATAGACTGCGTCAGTTAGTCATTGTTACTTATCTTTTGCGTTATAATTATATGGTTTTAATTAATTATTTCGGTACTTGAGTATTTCAGTACGACAGGCACGATATTTTTTGTGTGAATCATGTACAAAATATTAGCTACACTACAGTTACTTGTACAATAAATAAAACTGTATATGACTATATGCCGTGTAATTCATTGTATTTATACTAATTTAGACTTTATATAAACATCGTTTCCTACCTGTTGAACGCTGTTCCAATCCAATCCATTCTTGGTAAAGAAACTGTTGATGATATTGAAGACATCTTCTCCCTTTGTGGTTGTCAGCAGATCCTCGCATAATAGGAACTCTTCTTTGATCTTGTCCTGGTGGACGTAACGGACGAACCCAAGGAGAACAGCACAACTGGCTACGTCACACGATTCATCAAATTGCAAGGAGAATTTGCCATATGAGCTTTCCTTGATCTCTGTTGTAACTTGGGACAGGATATCTGATGCCATGTCATCGACTCGTCGGCGGATGGTGTTGTTTGATCGAGATATGACACTCAGTTTCTTCCCTTGATCCTCCCCACATACCTTGCTTACCATCTCGGATGCACAAGGCATAATCAGATTCTCTGCAATGGTGTGGCATTTCTGTTGTTCGGCAATTTTATATGCAACACAGTAGGATGCTTCGACCGCAGCTTGAAGCTTTTGGGCTTGAATTCCAGATGAGCCGAACTGGATATTCTTCAGTGCTACAGCCTGGCGCTGAAAATAAGCCTGATCCTTATTTTGAAGATTTGGATGGCACTTCTGGAGGTGAGCTGAGAGTTTTGATGGCTTGAGGCTTTCATTTGTCAACACTTTGTGACATGCCACACATTGTGGCCGATTCTCTCCACCAGAAGTTAAATTCACAAAGACATGGCGAAGAAAGGCGTCAGTGTAGGTGCGCTTTTTGGACATTTTCTTGTTCAATCTGCAGAAAAAGAAGAATATCCATGCATACACTGCAAAACGCAAGGTACATAATTTCTCGCATGGCAG
The DNA here is from genome assembly GCF_038502225.1 of Cherax quadricarinatus. Classification (NCBI taxonomy): domain Eukaryota; kingdom Metazoa; phylum Arthropoda; class Malacostraca; order Decapoda; family Parastacidae; genus Cherax; species Cherax quadricarinatus. The sequence goes on along the minus strand of NW_027199331.1, from coordinate 28,465 downwards.
CTAACACAAGTTCACTGATGCAAGCACACACACATACATTCAAAATTGTCAGGCTGCAAGTATCATGCTTGTCAGCACAAGAGCACCGTGTAGCGCGAGACTACAGTGAACGTATACAGCCTCGCATACTCTGCTAATCCTAGCAAAACCATTGAAAACGTAAGAACCACACATACATTATATATAAAATTAATAATAGCTACAAATTCACAGTAACAGTGGGTAAATACTAACTATATACTGCACAGGGCAGTACACATACATACCAGCTTATGTCTACCTCGGCTGATGCTCACAGATAAACTGACAGTGTGAAATAGAGGCAGCCTCAGGAAGTGAGTGACGCGTACTGGACAGGTCGATCTGGGCTACTGAGTGACTTTTGTCCTGAAGCATACTTGTCAAAATACTTTTGGGTTTCCACACACTTAGCTATATATTTCTTCTTTTCTAATACTGTATATTAGTTTTTGATGTTTATTGTTATTTGGTTTAACTTTATTACTTACTTATAATAGGTTTACTTTACAACTTTATATACTAAGACAAAGTTAACAATAATCCTCATACCCGGTACCGCATTGTTTTCTTGATTTTCAGAATTCATAACTTTTTTTCTGTCACCCCTCCATTACCCCCCAAAAATGGTTAAATTACCCCCAGGGGGGTAATTTACCCCCAGGGGGGTAATTTACCCCCAGTTTGGGAACCACTGACCTACACCATGTTTTGAAGAATTCTTATTCAACATACTCTAAACGGTGCGTGAATTAAAACAACCTGTATATTGAGAGTCTTTAGGGCATTAGGCAGAAATGATAAATTCTTATTGTATGGTAGAACAAGCGCATTCCTGGTATGACAAGTTTTTCTAGGTTCACTCCTATGATAAGTTTTTCTAGCTGCCACCAAAACACTCTCTCCAAAATCAAAGATTTTCCTAATTTCCTCCTGTATGAACTCAGAGCTACACACGCTGTAAGCTGCATCAGGCCGATTCAAATGGGGAGAGAGAGAGAGAGAGAGAGAGAGAGAGAGAGAGAGAGAGAGAGAGAGAGAGAGAGAGAGAGCATGAATCAATATAAATATAACGAAACCTTATGAAAAGAAGTTTGAATAACAAGCACAATCAAACATTTAAAATTAATTAAATTCATTATACATCAGGTAAAAAATGAATAAGAAAAATCACGTCATTATAATACAAACAAATACTTGAAGAGCAAGGGACAGGTGGAAGGTCCAGTAGAGGAAGAGGGGGAAGGGTGATTATAATGCTAACTAGCCAGCACTTGTTGAAGGTGGCTAGACAGCCGTGGGCAGAGGATGAAGTGCAGCTCCCACCTTAATTAAGCCTGGATAAAAAGCTACCTAGCTAGCCAAACTGATTTAGTTCAGCCATGAAGCCAATTTTCTCGGTGAATCCTAGGATAAGCCGTGGGTAAAGACTGGTGTTCATAAAGATGCACAGGATGCAGTAAAAATTGAGTATATCCAACGGGTGGATAAAGTGAAGGCTGCTTCTCCATTCCTTAGAACTGAAAATGAAACCATCTCCAAGTTAGTCACGGTTGGACTTGACAGCACTTGCATGTCTGAGGGATCAGACATGCAAGTGCTGCCAGCACTGCTTGTCTGAGGGATCAGATATGCAAGTGCTGCCAGCACTGCTTGTCTGAGGGATCAGACATGCAAGTGCTGCCATCACTGCTTGTCTGAGGGATCAGACTTGCAGGTGCTGGCAGAAATGAAACAAAGAGTATAAGAATATGCCAATTCAAATGGGTGGCTAGTACAGAGCCAAATTTAAGCGAATAAAAGAAATGCTGTATCCTAGGATAACGTATATTGAATAGATTTAGCATACTGCACTAATACTTCCTATAATAATCCAGAACCTGAGAAACAACTAACAGATACTAACCAAAGCCAAAAAAACTAAAATGTCTTAAAAAACCAGAACTCCAATACCATGGTACTTACGTAGACAACAGCTCTGAGAATCAAGAGAGTTATTATTCTTGCTGTTGCTACTGTTGTGTTGCTATTGCTGCTGTTGTTCTTGGTACTTCTTTTTATTCTTCACTTTATTCTTTTGAAGCGCTACGACTACGAGGCCTGCTCCCAGCAGTCGGGTGACTATTTTGTCCAGATCTGAGCGGATAAAGGAGTGCCAGCACGTTTTCTCAAAAGAAACTAGAATTAAATGTTTCCCATTACGTCAGGAGGACCCCCTCATAACGTGGAGAGAGCCAGACACCCGCACCCAGCACCCGGTCAACCAGGACAGGTTGATGGATGGCGCCCCTATCAATTACCCAGTGACTGTGCCACACGGACGAGCGCTACTGGAAGGGAAGAATGTGTTGCTGAAACTCCAAACATATGCCGAGTTACACGTCCGCGCTGGACGAATACTGGCGTAGAAGATCAGAAGTGAGGGACCAACATCTGGTTACACAGGGGGAAAAAAGGACGCAAGAAGAGCAAGTAGGGTGAAATTAGCAAGAATCAAACTGAACACTCCTCTCTCAACCCACATTTGGTAATGACAGGCAGAGTAAACGAAACAAACACCGGGAAAAAAGTCAGCAAACTACAGAACTGCCAATCATTACACAAGAAAATAAGTTTCAAGCGAATCAGATGCTTTTTGTTTTACATACATCTGCACTAACTACCTGCTTGTCTTCTTGTGTCTCCTACTACAACTACAACTACCAGCACAATATAGTTAAAGACATTTTTCTCAATTTTTAAAAATAGAATGTTTGATTCATTAGCATTTAATGCCGATGAAGAAGAGTAAAAATTTAGTATAAACGGAATATTGATAGAGAGAGAGAGTACACATACAAAATAAAATTAATTACAGTGTTAAGTGATATTTAAAATGACACAATAGATGCTTGCAGCTACAACATGTCACTGGGTCAGCAAAGTCGGACTTAATAACTGGAATACAACCCAAGCAAACTCATTTAGGTGACTGTACATATACAGTTTTACATCTGGAACACTGACCTCTACTTTTGCAGCTACAAATGCGTAATCACACAGACGCATGCACACACCGTCGTAATCTGTGTGTGAGAGAGACAGACAGACAGACACACACACACACACACACACACACACACACACACACACACACACACACACACAAACCTGGAACGACATACATGGACTTACATCCGCAGCCTCGCGTCGAGTCGGTCCCAATGTGTAATTTTCCCAGTGAGCCTCAGTACAGCAAAATGTCCTAGTTATGAGCCTGTCGGTCTAAATTTTGGTGATGAAATGCGTCCATCCTCGTATTTGCATATTTAATAAAGTCACCAAGATTTTTCTTAATAAACGTAATTTTAGTAAACCTGAGGTACCTCCGTTTCCAAAGGTTCCAAATATCAGGTTTAAAAAAATTACCCCACGTTAATGAAGGTAAACTTCGTCATCATGATGTTGACAGATACACTGGTAATCCTCTTCAGTTAATGGAATGGATACTTAATGGAATGAGATATCGACAAGTTGGTATTCCACGAAAATGGACTTTCATGTAATTGCCAGATTTTTTTTTTATTCCTTTACAATATTTGTTTGTCTCTCCTTCATAACTCGAGAACGACTCATCCGATCAACTTCAAATTTTCAATACTTGTATTCAGAAGTAAATCTGTGTTTGACTTTATTAGGTTATCATAAGTTAACTCTCAATAATTTTCTTTAATGTGGATATAACATATGTTTACTTTCAAGGTAAATGTTAAAATAATCGCACTTATGTGAACAAAGTGCAAATAAAGCTTCCTTAATTACTTACTAGAATTCTTACTTTAATTAGTGGACAGAAAAATTTGGATTGATTTTATAAATGTCTCTTCTGCTGGTGTTTTTTAATGGAGAGTTTGAATTAGCTTTGGGTTGTTTTTTCTAACCTACAATTGAAGAACCTGGTTACCTGGAGGTTACCTGGAGGTTATTCCGGGGATCAACGCCCCCGCGGCCCGGTCCATGACCAGGCCTCCCGATGGATCAGGGCCTGATCAACTAGGCTGTTACTGCTGGCCGCACGCAGTCCGACGTACGAGCCACAGCCCGGCTGATCCGGCACTGACTTTAGGTATCTGTCCAGCTCTCTCTTGAAGGCAGCCAGGGGTTTATTGGCAATTCCCCTAATGCTTGATGGGAGGCTGTTGAACAGTTTTGGGCCCCGGACACTTATGGTGTTTTCTCTTAGTGTACCAATGGCGCCCCTACTTTTTATTGGCGGCATTTTGCATCGCCTGCCCAGTCTTTTACTTTCGTAGGGAGTGATTTCTGTGTGCAGATTTGGGACCATTCCTTCCAAGATTTTCCAAGTGTAGATTATGATATATCTCTCCCTCCTGCGTTCCAACGAGTACAAGTCAAGTGCTTCCAAGCGTTCCCAGTAGTTAAGGTGCTTGACAGAACTTATACGTGCAGTAAAGGATCTCTGTACACTCTCTAGATCTGCGATTTCACCTGCTTTGTATGGAGATGTTAATGTACAGCAGTATTCCAGCCTAGAGAGAACAAGTGATTTGAAAAGGATCATCATGGGCTTGGCATCTCTCGTTTTGAAAGTTCTCATTATCCATCCTATCATTTTCTTTGCACGTGCGATCGTGGCACTGTTGTGATCCTTGAAAGTGAGATCCTCAGACATTACTACTCCCAGGTCCCTTACATTATTTTTCCGCTCTATTGTATGGCCGGAGTCAGTAGTATACTCTGTTCTAGTTATTATCTCCTCCAGTTTTCCAGTGGAACAGAGCTCTTCACTATGGCAGCCTCCGATTTAACTCTGTTGACCACTACTCTTTGTGTTCGATTTGTTAGGAAGTTGAAGATCCATCTCCCCACTTTCCCAGTTATTCCTTTAGCACGTATTTTATGGGCTATTACGCCATGATCGCATTTGTCAAATGCTTTTGCAAAGTCTGTGTATATTACATCTGCATTCTGATTTTCTTCCAGTGCATCCAAGGCCATGTCATAGTGATCCAGTAGTTGTGAGAGGCAGGAGCGACCTGCCCTGAACCCTTGTTGCCCTAGATTGTGCAGAGTTCGGGAATCCAGGTGATTTGCAATCCTGCTTCTTAGCACTCTTTCAAAGATTTTTATGATGTGGGACGTCAGAGCTATTGGTCTATAGTTCTTAGCTAATGCTTTGCTGCCACCTTTATGGAGCGGGGCTATATCCGTTGTTTTAAGTGACTGTGGAATTTCACCCATGTCCAAGCTCCTCCTCCGAACTGAGTCTTGAAGGTGAGAACAACAGTGACATGCACTCTGGTGGAGAGGTTAGAATGTTGCATTTCGGTCACTTAATTTGTGATGTTTTCAAAATTCTGTCAAAACAGATATTGAATAAATGATAGTGAACGTCTTTTTTTTTAGGAGGTAGGAGGGGGAGACAGTCTGGGAGGTAGGGTCTCGTTCTACCTTGGTGGGAGACAGTCTAATTCAATACAATTATTTCCACTGCTGTTGGAAAGATATTTCATTTTTGTTCCAGGGCCATGATTATTGCAAAGTAATAATCTTAATGAGTGTTTGGAAGGCATCTGACACTCGAGATTGTTGCACTTGTGCATTTAGAAAGACACTAACTTCAGTAAAATAATTAAATATCTCCCTCGTACGCCTAATTCAATACAATTATTTCCACTGCTTGGAGGGAGAGAGTATGAAGGCTGAGTTATAATGAAATAACAATAATTTGTCCTTGGAAAAATATATCTTTTTTTCTACAGGTACATGACATCAGTGACATACTACTATATAGAAAGCCGCTTGTTATGTAAAACATTTCGGGTATATTAGGTCAGTTTTGTCTTATGGAAACACGGGAAACCTAATGTTATCCAGCCGTACCGAAGATTCGAACTCCGGACCTCAATGTGCTAGCGACTGAGCTAGCTAGAGCTAGAGTACTGGGCTACAACAGCCACAGTCACACCATTACTGTTTACAGGCGGAGGTGACTGAGCTTCAGTTTCAGATATATACGAGTATATTCACCTCACCTCAGTTTATAGGTAGAGATTATTGAGCAACATGCTCAGGAATTTTAAGAGTTGTCTATATCTTAGTCGCACGACGGCCAAAATACTTCTAGTTGTGGGATTCCCTCTGTGCTCCCGGGGCCTCACTTGGGCAGCTCGACAAACCGTTCTTGCCGCCAAAGTTCTTATTAAATTTTCTTTTAATTCTTTCTCCTTATTATCTTTCCTATTGCTCCTTTGTCTCTTCATCATTGTGAACGTTTTGTCTCACCAGTTACTTATCTCGGTACGACCTATCTCTAGCTCCGAGTTTTTAAATCATACCATGGGTGGGGGTAAGAACCCGCGATCAGTCATAAAACTCCAGACCGACGCATTTATGACTCTCTGATCAAGGGTTCTAACCCCACCCGTGGTATGGTTTGTTTACAATCCTGTCATTGTGATTTCGTGAGTCCGAGTTATTCTTTATCATAATAATTCTATCTGATATTCATACTGAATCTGAAAACTCGCATTATATTTTACTTAAGGAGCACTAGTTATGGTATTTAGACCTTCATTCGTCGACTTCAATTATTTTCCGGTTGTGTACTATCTGAAACTGAAAAGAGAGATTATTATCAGTGCGTTTAACTTCATCGTTTGACAAACACTGAATATGTATAACTTAAACTCATTACCAACATTCCCTAAGGTCCGAAAGTATACTTTAGATAGTCTTACATTAAAATTCATGGCTTGTCTTATCTCTAAGTTTACTTAAAATATTCTTAATTTTTTTCGTTATTTTTATCCCCAGGTAGTTATTTTTCTGTTGATATCTAAGAAAGTGGGTAATAAATAACTGTGTATATAAATTGGCAAGCACAATTACGCAAGAACAAAGTGAAATTACAAATAGATCACTAAAAATTGGTAACAAATAGGTAACTACAGATAGGTACGGTATCTAAAAATAGGCAAGTAAATATCGGCAGGCAAACTTTGCGGATAGGAAGCAAGAAGAGAAGGTCTTCCTCTTGTCCTCCTTCAACCAGGCATCCCATCCCATTACTTCATCCACACTCTCTATTAACTCCCTAATTGCTCTTATTCCCTCTTACCCCTTGCTCTTCATTCAGACCTCTTTTTCCCTTTATCTATTTTTCTCTCGCTTCCTCTCTACCTTTCATCCCCTCGAGCAAAATTCAATATGAGGCTGATGGAGTTCATGCGAGGCTAAAGGGTGAGTGGACTGTGTTTTATAACATTGTGTTACGCAAAATTACAAAACTGAGAAGCAGGCTAGGATGTAAGTGAAGTTTTTTCTAATGGATAAAGAAAGTCTTAAAAAAATTAGCATTTATATGAAGGAAGACAGACCACTAGGAAAGGCAAAATAAAAAAAAAGTGATGTAGATTAGAGGTGATGAAAAATGCAAGTTTACTGAAACGCCAGCTTGTTCCCCTATTGATTCAGACCAGTCACAGGAGTCCTTGTCTAGTATGAGGGAACCCTTGCACGCTGCCAGCCCTCACAAGGCAAACTAACACATTTACCCAGCGAAAATCACATACAGTATACTATGATTTGTTGCTAACATCAACCCAAATAACAGAATCCAAAAAATTAACTACACACGTACCACAATATGGAGCCTCAGAGCAATCACTCGTGCAGAATGAATCTTCATATCAAATATCAACAACTGACAGAGCTCTCAGGATCACACTACAAACAAATATTAAAAGATATATTTGCAAACTTAAATGTCCAGTATCGAAATCATGATCATTCTACATAACAACTGAGTAAGAAGCCTTCTTTGATGTCGTGATGGAAGCAAATTGTATCTTAGTATATATAAAGCTACTGACGCAGAATACAATTCAATGTGTATTGACATTAAAATTTTAAAGAAAATGGCATATACTTACTCTTGCAAGGTAAATTATAGTACAAATAATAGCAATTAATATTGTCAGGCAGACAACAAACTAAGTGTTGCTAGGAGCTTGGCACAGCACGAAATTTAGTCAATATAAAACCTAAATTGATGAAGTTTTAAGTCGCCATCAGAAACACAACATCTCCAAATTCCTAACTTGTCACACAATATAGAAATTAATCTACTCACAAAACAAATTAAGTATAACTATTTCCTGAGAAGGCTGTGTGCAAGTCATGTCTACCCAGACACTGTAGACACTATATCACGCAAAATAGACAACACCTAACACTCCTTGAATCCTATTAAAGCACAATATACATTTTATTTAAAAAAAATTAAAACTGCAGGAATGACCAAGATTTTCTTTCATCGTTCCAGCATCATCAGTATCCAGAGGGGAAAAACCTGTGTGAAGGAAACAAAATATAAACATCTCGCAGACCATCCTCGTAGGAAACGTGTTATAGAAGGCTCTTGGTAACTTGCTTATCTTGATCAATACACTAACCGCACATAGGAGACTTCAACGTATGACATTGTGGTCCGTCTTGGACCCTTAATTAGTAGAACACCCGCAAAATCCAGACACAACAATGCCTTAAAATGTGGAAAAGAAGGGTTTAGGTGATGAAGCCAGACACGTCAACAAACTCGCTCTAAAAACGAATATAATTATGGCGTCAGAACCAAGGGGATTCAAGCTTATCATTCCCTGTGTACACTTCCTCTTTCCAGTCTTGTTCTCACTGAGCTGTTTAGACTGAAGATTGCAGGAGACGCGAAAACTCTGAAGTTGCAAGCATGCAATTTCTGAAGAGTCTGCACAGGTATTTGAACAAACATAATAGATGAAAGTGTTGCGGTATTGACTGTTTTATTAGATAAACTACACTAAAATCCAAGAATTTTGCAGGGGCCTTTACAAACATTTGTGATAAAACCCATGCCTTAATTAAGAGGAAAGGTTTTCCAGCACATTGCAATCAATACAACGAGGTACAGGATTCCCTAAACCCAGGTGTATATGATTGTCCAGAGTGTGCGCTACCGTTAGTCATCGAAGAATTAAAGGGTCAGAAACCAAGGTCATGCAGAACTCTGTACTCCCTGCAATTAGTCTGTAGAGCCAAGTGATGCAGTTTTTTCCCATTACCAAACCCATACATAACCCCAAAAAGTCACTGTTACAAAAAGTCTCCTGTAGAGAGTACTCATGACAGTAAACTTTTCAATAGCATGAGACCATTATTACTAAGTATTTGAAATTATGTATAGTACCAAAACTACAGGTCTATGTTCGTGGAACGAAAACTCGACGACTAATGATTTTTTTATGGGAAACTGTGTGTACAGTGGCATAATGTTCCCAACACAGGCACTTGTTCTGGGAGGCAAGGTAACAGAACCAGGTATACCATCAAGGAATAGTTAGGAAACGCCAGATTGCTGTTCTTTAGCGAGGTACATGAGGATATTACAAGGAGAAGGAATACTATAAAGTAACAAAAGAGAGGTAGATGGATCACGCAGACAAGCGACATACAGGAGAGACGTGCAGTGGGGGTAGTACAGGAGAGAGAGAGAGAGATACAAGCGAAAGGCACACGCAGTACCAGCGAAGTATGTGAGGCGTGCTGACCCTATGGTTAAGCCGAGCTGTTACGTTGTTTACCTAACGTAATTGGTGGTGTGCTCGAGCAGTGTCCTCTTGTTGTCTCTCACTATCACTCTAATCTCTCCTTCACCTCATCCCCTTTATCCTTGCCCCCTTCCATCCTCTCTCTCTCAATTTCTCTCTCCATCTTCTTTCCTCCATCCGTCCATCTCCATTCTTCTATCCATCTACCATGATGTGCAGCATGGAAAGTGTAGTTTAGATAATCTTTCTACAAAAACAATCGCTTGCAAACCCGTTTACTTAGGATAAACTTGAAACAATATGTGTAATAACTCTCTCGTGTAATCGATATTCTTAATATTCCATTAACTAAACAGCTTAGGTAGGAATAGTTTCCCACCGAAATGTATCTCATTAACAGGTGACATATAGCCTTGATGACCTGCTGAGTAGTAAATAGGCTTTAAGTCCAAAAACCAAACAATCATTGTTGGTGCTAGGGAGGATAGAAGCAAGACAGGGAAACATGCACCAACAGGGAATACAGTCACAGAAACCCAAGGCAAACGGAAACCAAGCCTGTGCACATACTATGCACTTGGTATCTGCTGGCATGGGAAATCTGGAAAAACAGATGGGACGTGCAACTATGACCACCCTAGAAAATGCCATGCCCATATGACAACAGGAAAATGCAAACTCCCTTCCTGTAAGCTTTTTCACCCTGAACTGTGTACCTCTTCAGTACAGGAAAGACTGTGCTATAACTTAAATTGCCAGGCATACCATCTAAAGGGGACAAAAAGATACAAAACATCCAGGCCATGGGAAAACCTGGGTAGCCACAGCCACTCAAGAGGGAGAGGTTTTTTAGTGCCAGGAAGGAAAAAAAAGCTGGCAGGAAATGGCAGAAATCGTACACCAAATCCAGTCATTCCTGGAGTGGAACCACAGTCGATGGCCTCCACTCCAAACCAACAGATACAGATACTAATGCTGGAAAAAAAATCCCCCCCCAGTACCAACAATACCACCAGTCCGATAACACTCTTCTTTGCAAATATGCAGGGTCTAAAGCCAGCAACAAACAACAAAATACCTTTCATCCGTGGACTGCTTGCAGAGGCAAAGGCAATGTTCGCGGCTTTCACTGAGACCCACATAAAGGATCACTTGGACAACGAAATATGGATCCCAGGTTACAACCTATACAGATGTGACAGAGTGAACAGGCAAAAGGGGGGGGGGGGATGGCCTGTACATTGCAGAGTCACTTGTTTGCACAGAACTGCTTAATGCCTCAAATGATGTAGTGGAAGTTTTAGCAGTAAAGGTCGAGAACCAAAACCTAGTCATTGTGGTAGTCTACAAGCCTCCGGATGCAACATCCCAGCAATTCCAGGAACAGCTGTTAAAAATTGACCACTGTCTGGAAAATCTTCCAGCTCCTGCACCCAACATCTTGCTCCAGGGGGATTTCAACTTAAGGCACCTAAAATGGAGGAATATAGCAAATAATATTGTTGCAGTAATAACACCAGGAGGCAGCTCTGATGAAAACTCACACTCACACGAGCTTTTAAATCTCTGCACAAAATTCAATTTAAACCAGCAAATAATAGAGCCTACTAGACTGGAGAATACACTAGACCTCATCTTCACTAACAATGATGATCTGATAAGAAATGTCACCATATCAAAAACAATATACTCAGATCACAACATAATTGAGGTTCAGACATGTATGCGTGGAGCCCCAGACCGACATAATGAGACTAGTCACGAGGGAGCATTCACCAAATTCAACTTCAATAACAAAAACATAAAGTGGGACCAAGTAAACCAAGTCCTAACCGATATAAGCTGGGAAGATATACTAAGCAACACAGACCCCAACTTATGCCTAGAACAGATTAACTCGGTGGCACTCGATGTATGCACAAGGCTTATTCCTCTAAGAAAAAGGAGGAGTAGATGTAAAATAGAAAGAGACAGGCGCTCCCTTTACAGGCGACGGAAAAGAATAACAGAGCGGCTAAAAGAGGTCAATATATCTGAAATGCGTAGGGAGACACTGGTCAGAGAAATTGCAAGCATCGAACTTAAGCTAAAAGAATCCTTTAGGAGTCAGGAATCGCGGGAAGAACTAAAAGCCATAAATGAAATCGAAAGAAACCCAAAGTATTTCTTCTCCTATGCCAAATCAAAATCGAGAACAACGTCCAGTATTGGGCCCCTACTTAAACAAGATGGGTCCTACACAGATGACAGCAAGGAAATGAGTGAGCTACTCAAGTCCCAATATGACTCAGTTTTTAGCAAGCCGCTAACCAGACTGAGAGTCGAAGATCAAAATGAATTTTTTATGAGAGAGCCACAAAATTTGATTAACACAAGCCTATCCGATGTTATCCTGACGCCAAATGACTTCGAACAGGCGATAAATGACATGCCCATGCACTCTGCCCCAGGGCCAGACTCATGGAACTCTGTGTTCATCAAGAACTGCAAGAAGCCCCTATCACAAGCCTTTTCCATCCTATGGAGAGGAAGCATGGACACGGGGGTCGTCCCACAGTTACTAAAAACAACAGACATAGCCCCACTCCACAAAGGGGGCAGTAAAGCAACAGCAAAGAACTACAGACCAATAGCACTAACATCCCATATCATAAAAATCTTTGAAAGGGTCCTAAGAAGCAAGATCACCACCCATCTAGAAACCCATCAGTTACACAACCCAGGGCAACATGGGTTTAGGACAGGTCGCTCCTGTCTGTCTCAACTATTGGATCACTACGACAAGGTCCTAAATGCACTAGAAGACAAAAAGAATGCAGATGTAATATATACAGACTTTGCAAAAGCCTTCGACAAGTGTGACCATGGCGTAATAGCGCACAAAATGCGTGCTAAAGGAATAACAGGAAAAGTCGGTCGATGGATCTATAATTTCCTCACTATCAGAACACAGAGAGTAGTCGTCAACAGAGTAAAGTCCGAGGCAGCTACGGTGAAAAGCTCTGTTCCACAAGGCACAGTACTCGCTCCCATCTTGTTCCTCATCCTCATATCCGACATAGACAAGGATGTCAGCCACAGCACCATGTCTTCCTTTGCAGATGACACCCGAATCTGCATGACAGTGTCTTCCATTGCAGACACTGCAAGGCTCCAGGCGGACATCAACCAAATCTTTCAGTGGGCTGCAGAAAACAATATGAAGTTCAACGATGAGAAATTTCAATTACTCAGATATGGTAAACATGAGGAAATTAAATCTTCATCAGAGTACAAAACAAATTCTGGCCACAAAATAGAGCGAAACACCAACGTCAAAGACCTGGGAGTGATCATGTCGGAGGATCTCACCTTCAAGGACCATAACATTGTATCAATCGCATCTGCTAGAAAAATGACAGGATGGATAATGAGAACCTTCAAAACTAGGGAGGCCAAGCCCATGATGACACTCTTCAGGTCACTTGTTCTAGCTAGGCTGGAATATTGCTGCACACTAACAGCACCTTTCAAGGCAGGTGAAATTGCCGACCTAGAAAATGTACAGAGAACTTTCACGGCGCGCATAACGGAGATAAAACACCTCAATTACTGGGAGCGCTTGAGGTTCCTAAACCTGTATTCCCTGGAACGCAGGAGGGAGAGATACATGATTATATACACCTGGAAAATCGTAGAGGGACTAGTACCGAACTTGCACACGAAAATCACTCACTACGAAAGCAAAAGACTTGGCAGACGATGCACCATCCCCCCAATGAAAAGCAGGGGTGTCACTAGCACGTTAAGAGACCATACAATAAGTGTCAGGGGCCCGAGACTGTTCAACTGCCTCCCAGCACACATAAGGGGGATTACCAACAGACTAAACCATACCCCCGGCCGGGATTGAACCCGCGGTCATAGAGTCTCAAAACTCCAGCCCGTCGCGTTAGCCACTAGACCAGCTAGCCACAATAAGATTCATCCAACTAGGTATATTTCTACACCATAGGAAAGTTAGCACAGGCACCTCTGTGACCTGTGCAAATGTGCTAACTTTCCTATGGTGTAGAAATATACCTAGTTGGATGAATCTTATTGTGGCTAGCTGGTCTAGTGGCTAACGCGACGGGCTGGAGTTTTGAGACTCTATGACCGCGGGTTCAATCCCGGCCGGGGGTATGGTTTATTTGCAATCGTGTCATTACGAGTTCTTGAGTCATTTTTTGCTATAGTTATTTGCAACTTAGAATTTTCTCTCTTCTTCAACTTGAATAAATTTCTGTCGTTCCTCCTCTGTTACTGCTCAAGTAACTTTGTTTTGTTCCTTCTTTCTATTACTCCCGTAACTTGTTGTTGCTTCCCTAATACTATTCCCATAACTTTCTATTCTAACTCCCTTAATACTAGTTCCGGAAATCCCGGTTGCTCCTCCCCTAACCCCTGTAGAGGCTAGTAATAGTAACCCCTACAGGGTTACTATTACTAACCCTGTAGCTTCCTATTGTCTCTTCCCTATTATTACTCCCAGAACTTCCTGTTGTCCCTCATCTTCTACTGTTGTCCCTTACTACTACTGCTACTATACTACTACTACTACTACTACTACTACTACTACTACAACCGTAACATCCTGTTATACTTCTCTTACTACTACCCCTGTAACCTCCTGTTGTCTCTCCCTTGTAACTATTGATAGTCTCTCCTCCCCAACATACCTTGCAGATCGCTGCTGAGTTGTCTGTAGGACAGAATAATTCAAAGATAAAAACTATCAGAAATATTGAGATTCATGAAGCTGAATAATTAAAAAACTTAAAATGAAGCAGCTAGCCTTTGAGAATATTTTTTGGTTCCAGCAACGACTCTGCATAGCGCGGCCTACAGTTTCTTTGCTATGCAACAACCTAAAAGGTTCTCCAAAAATTCCCAAAGTTAAAGTTGAGGGGTTAATGGGGTTTAAAGCCTATCACCTGCACTAGTGTCATGGAGGAAGCACTGTAACCTTTTCACTACCAGTCAAAATACTTTAATCACATATATGGCCATATTTGGTTGAAAATAAACACGATCAGTATAAATTGAGATATATATTCTTCCAGGTGGACATGCACTGTTGCCCTCGAAACACACACACACACACACACACACACACACACACACACACACACACACACACACACACACACACACACACACACACACACACACACTCACACCAAAGGGGATATATACATCGGAATATACATCAACTATCAAGGCCAAGAAAGACTAGAATGCTTTCTCCATCTAGCCTCACGGATATCTCTGTGAGAATTGCTTGGTTCCAGTTTCTGTTAGCCACATTCTATTGAACTGCCCACTCTATCAACGAGCACACGGAATTTACCTCTTAACGTCGTCACCGTTCTACTGCCCTTACTTTACTTTCCCTTCTTGCTGAGGGTTCTTCTTTTAGCCCAGACTCTCTCACTGACTTTTTGACAGCAACTCATTTACTGCAAAAACTCTGATGACGCCTCTAGTACTCCTCACAGCCCTTTCTACCTCAAGCTCTTGCTACCCTTTACTACCCCTGCACTATCCACTGCCTGGCTGCTCTCCATGATCTGATGAGCAACCCTTTCCCTCTTGCTACACGATACCCCTGCATCCTTCCCTGCCCGACGGCGCTGTATGACCCTTGTAGGTTTAGCACTTCTTTTTGATTATAATAATAATCTCCATCTATCAATAAGTTAATTATTGCTGAATATTCATTGCCTGAACTTTTCAGCAAGGTTCTTAATCATTTTTGCTTGAAAGCTAAAATTTTCATTGAACTATATTTTAAACTGTCAGGTTAAATAATATTTTATGATATTTCCAATTCAGTCTGATGAGGGGATGAGATGAAAAGCTGTAAGCCTTCTCCCTGAAAGCTGGCTGCCTTGGATCAAACGTGTAGCTCATGCTACACGCCAAGGTATTGGTCCAGTGTGGGTATATTGGTAAAGCACTGCGTACCTTGTCCTAAGGTTCGTAGGTTCGAGTCTCCTTCAGCCAGAGATCAGTGTTTGTGTATATTTCGCATGCTCTCGCGAATTCCATGCATTGTTCAAATCTCTAGTAAGGCTGATGCATGCAGGGGATGAGATGAAAAGCTGTAAGCCTTCTCCCTGAAAGCTGGCTGCCTTGGATCAAACGTGTAGCTCATGCTACACTGTTTGTATATATATATATATATATATACATATATATTTATCTATATATATATAATATATATATATACATATATATGTATCTATATATATATATATTATATATATATATACATTATAGATATATATATATACATGTATATATATACATACATATGTGTATATATATATATATATATATATATATATATATATATATATATATATATATATATATATATATATATATATATATATATATATATATATATATATATATATATATATATATATATATATATATATATATATATATATATATATATATATATATATATATATATATATATATATATATATATATATATATATATATATATATATATATATATATATATATATATATATATATATATATATATATATATATATATATATATATATATATATATATATATATATATATATATATATATATATATATATATGTCGTGCCGAATATGTAAAACTGGTCAATTAGCAAGAACTCATTTAAAATTAAGTCCTTTCTAAAATTTTCTCTTATACGTTTAAAGATATATTTTTTTCATTAATGTTGATGTAAAAATTTATAATTTTGCACCAAAAGAATCTTAGAAAACTTACCTAACCTTATTATAACAAGAACAATTTATTTTAGCCTAACCCAACTAAATATATTTTAGATTTGTTTACAATAATTTAGTACTAAACAAACACAGTGAAATATATTTTTTTCGTTAGGTTCAGAATGATTTTGGCGAAATTATTGCATACACAAATTTTCACTTGTCCTATATGGCAAGATGAACGTTGCTATTTAAGCCAAGATGGCAAGTTCTGCCTATTCGGCACGACATATATATATATATATATATATACATATATATATATAAATATATATATATATATATATATATATATATATATATATATATATATATATATATATATGTATATATATATACATACATATATATATATATATATATATGTGTATATATATATATATATATATATATATATATATATATATATATATATATATATATATATAGATAGATAAAAGACTGTTGAGTAGACTTCAGGATGTACATGTTTATAGAGGGGCCACAGATATATCAGATCACTTTCTAGTTGTAGCTACACTGAGAGTAAAAGGTAGATGGGATACAAGGAGAATAGAAGCATCAGGGAAGAGAGAGGTGAAGGTTTATAAACTAAAAGAGGAGGCAGTTATGGTAAGATATAAACAGCTATTGGAGGATAGATGGGCTAATGAGAGCATAGGCAATGGGGTCGAAGAGGTATGGGGTAGGTTTAAAAATGTAGTGTTAGAGTGTTCAGCAGAAGTTTGTGGTTACAGGAAAGTGGGTGCGGGAGGGAAGAGGAACGATTGGTGGAATGATGATGTAAAGAGAGTAGTAAGGGAGAAAAAGTTAGCATATGAGAAGTTTTTACAAAGTAGAAGTGATGCAAGGAGGGAAGAGTATATGGAGAAAAAGAGAGAGGTTAAGAGAGTGGTGAAGCAATGTAAAAAGAGAGCAAATGAGAGAGTGGGTGAGATGTTATCAACAAATTTTGTTGAAAATAAGAAAAAGTTTTGGAGTGAGATTAACAAGTTAAGAAAGCCTAGAGAACAAATGGATTTGTCAGTTAAAAATAGGAGAGGAGAGTTATTAAATGGAGAGTTAGAGGTATTGGGAAGATGGAGGGAATATTTTGAGGAATTGTTAAATGTTGATGAAGATAGGGAAGCTGTGATTTCGTGTATAGGGCAAGGAGGAACAACATCTTGTAGGAGTGAGGAAGAGCCAGTTGTGAGTGTGGGGGAAGTTCGTGAGGCAGTAGGTAAAATGAAAGGGGGTAAGGCAGCCGGGATTGATGGGATAAAGATAGAAATGTTAAAAGCAGGTGGGGATATAGTTTTGGAGTGGTTGGTGCAATTATTTAATAAATGTATGGAAGAGGGTAAGGTACCTAGGGATTGGCAGAGAGCATGCATAGTTCCTTTGTATAAAGGCAAAGGGGATAAAAGAGAGTGCAAAAATTATAGGGGGATAAGTCTGTTGAGTATACCTGGCAAAGTGTATGGTAGAGTTATAATTGAAAGAATTAAGAGTAAGACGGAGAATAGGATAGCAGATGAACAAGGAGGCTTTAGGAAAGGTAGGGGGTGTGTGGACCAGGTGTTTACAGTGAAACATATAAGTGAACAGTATTTAGATAAGGCTAAAGAGGTCTTTGTGGCATTTATGGATTTGGAAAAGGCGTATGACAGGGTGGATAGGGGGGCAATGTGGCAGATGTTGCAGGTGTATGGTGTAGGAGGTAGGTTACTGAAAGCAGTGAAGAGTTTTTACGAGGATAGTGAGGCTCAAGTTAGAGTATGTAGGAAAGAGGGAAATTATTTCCCAGTAAAAGTAGGCCTTAGACAAGGATGTGTGATGTCACCGTGGTTGTTTAATATATTTATAGATGGGGTTGTAAGAGAAGTAAATGCGAGGGTCTTGGCAAGAGGCGTGGAGTTAAAAGATAAAGAATCACACATAAAGTGGGAGTTGTCACAGTTGCTCTTTGCTGATGACACTGTGCTCTTGGGAGATTCTGAAGAGAAGTTGCAGAGATTGGTGGATGAATTTGGTAGGGTGTGCAAAAGAAGAAAATTGAAAGTGAATACAGGAAAGAGTAAGGTTATGAGGATAACAAAAAGATTAGGTGATGAAAGATTGGATATCAGATTGGAGGGAGAGAGTATGGAGGAGGTGAATGTATTCAGATATTTGGGAGTGGACGTGTCAGCGGATGGGTCTATGAAAGATGAGGTGAATCATAGAATTGATGAGGGGAAAAGGGTGAGTGGTGCACTTAGGAGTCTGTGGAGACAAAGAACTTTGTCCTTGGAGGCAAAGAGGGGAATGTATGAGAGTATAGTTTTACCAACGCTCTTATATGGGTGTGAAGCATGGGTGATGAATGTTGCAGCGAGGAGAAGGCTGGAGGCAGTGGAGATGTCATGTCTGAGAGCAATGTGTGGTGTGAATATAATGCAGAGAATTCGTAGTTTGGAAGTTAGGAGGAGGTGCGGGATTACCAAAACTGTTGTCCAGAGGGCTGAGGAAGGGTTGTTGAGGTGGTTCGGACATGTGGAGAGAATGGAGCGAAACAGAATAACTTCAAGAGTGTATCAGTCTGTAGTGGAAGGAAGGCGGGGTAGGGGTCGGCCTAGGAAAGGTTGGAGGGAGGGGGTAAAGGAGGTTTTGTGTGCGAGGGGCTTGGACTTCCAGCAGGCATGCGTGAGCGTGTTTGATAGGAGTGAATGGAGACAAATGGTTTTTAATACTTGACGTGCTGTTGGAGTGTGAGCAAAGTAACATTTATGAAGGGGTTCAGGGAAACCGGCAGGCCGGACTTGAGTCCTGGAGATGGGAAGTACAGTGCCTGCACTCTGATATATATATATATATATATATATATATATATATATATATATATATATATATATATATATATATATATATATATATATATATATATATATATATATATATATATATATATATATATATATATATATATATATATATATATATATATATATATACATATATATGTCGTGCCGAATATGTAAAACTGGTCAATTAGCAAGAACTCATTTAAAATTAAGTCCTTTCTAAAAATTTATCTTATACGTTTAAAGATATATTTTTTTCATTGATGTTAATGTAAAAATTTTTAATTTTGCACCAAAAGAATATTAGAAAACTTACCTAACCTTATTCTAACAAGAGCAATTTATTTTAGCCTAATCCTACTAAATATATTTTAAAAACGTTTACAGTAATTTAATACTGAACAAACACAAAGAAATATATTTTTCTCGTTTGGTTTAGAATGATTTTGGCGAAATTATTGCATACACAAATTTTCGCCTGTCTTATATGGCGTTGCTATTTAAGCCAAGATCGCAAGTTCTACCTATTCGGCACGACATATATATATATATATATATATATATATATATATATATATATATCTATATATATATATATATATATATATATATATATATATATATATATATATATATATATATATATATATATATATATATATATATATATATATATATATATATATATATATATATATAAATATATATATATATATAAATATATATATATATATATAAATATATATATATATATATAAATATATATATATTTTTTTTTTTTTATTATCACACTGGCCGATTCCCACCAAGGCAGGGTGGCCCGAAAAAGAAAAACTTTCACCATCATTCACTCCATCACTGTCTTGCCAGAAGGGTGCTTTACACTACAGTTTTTAAACTGCAACATTAACACCCCTCCTTCAGAGTGCAGGCACTGTACTTCCCATCTCCAGGACTCAAGTCCGGCCTGCCGGTTTCCCTGAATCCCTTCATAAATGTTACTTTGCTCACACTCCAACAGCACGTCAAGTATTAAAAACCATTTGTCTCCATTCACTCCTATCAAACACGCTCACGCATGCCTGCTGGAAGTCCAAGCCCCTCGCACACAAAACCTCCTTTACCCCCTCCCTCCAACCCTTCCTAGGCCGACCCCTACCCCGCCTTCCTTCCACTACAGACTGATACACTCTTGAAGTCATTCTGTTTCGCTCCATTCTCTCTACATGTCCGAACCACCTCAACAACCCTTCCTCAGCCCTCTGGACAACAGTTTTGGTAATCCCGCACCTCCTCCTAACTTCCAAACTACGAATTCTCTGCATTATATTCACACCACACATTGCCCTCAGACATGACATCTCCACTGCCTCCAGCCTTCTCCTCGCTGCAACATTCATCACCCACGCTTCACACCCATATAAGAGCGTTGGTAAAACTATACTCTCATACATTCCCCTCTTTGCCTCCAAGGACAAAGTTCTTTGTCTCCACAGACTCCTAAGTGCACCACTCACTCTTTTTCCCTCATCAATTCTATGATTCACCTCATCTTTCATAGACCCATCCGCTGACACGTCCACTCCCAAATATCTGAATACGTTCACCTCCTCCATACTCTCTCCCTCCAATCTGATATTCAATCTTTCATCATCTAATCTTTTTGTTATCCTCATAACCTTACTCTTTCCTGTATTCACCTTTAATTTTCTTCTTTTGCACACCCTACCAAATTCATCCACCAATCTCTGCAGCTTCTCTTCAGAATCTCCCAAGAGCACAGTGTCATCAGCAAAGAGCAGCTGTGACAACTCCCACTTTGTGTGTGATTCTTTATCTTTTAACTCCACGCCTCTTGCCAAGACCCTCGCATTTACTTCTCTTACAACCCCATCTATAAATATATTAAACAACCACGGTGACATCACACATCCTTGTCTAAGGCCTACTTTTACTGGGAAAAAATTTCCCTCTTTCCTACATACTCTAACTTGAGCCTCACTATCCTCGTAAAAACTCTTCACTGCTTTCAGTAACCTACCTCCTACACCATACACTTGCAACATCTGCCACATTGCCCCCCTATCCACCCTGTCATACGCCTTTTCCAAATCCATAAATGCCACAAAGACCTCTTTAGCCTTATCTAAATACTGTTCACTTATATGTTTCACTGTAAACACCTGGTCCACACACCCCCTACCTTTCCTAAAGCCTCCTTGTTCATCTGCTATCCTATTCTCCGTCTTACTCTTAATTCTTTCAATTATAACTCTACCATACACTTTACCAGGTACACTCAACAGACTTATCCCCCTATAATTTTTGCACTCTCTTTTATCCCCTTTGCCTTTATACAAAGGAACTATGCATGCTCTCTGCCAATCCCTAGGTACCTTACCCTCTTCCATACATTTATTAAATAATTGCACCAACCACTCCAAAACTATATCCCCACCTGCTTTTAACATTTCTATCTTTATCCCATCAATCCCGGCTGCCTTACCCCCTTTCATTTTACCTACTGCCTCACGAACTTCCCCCACACTCACAACTGGCTCTTCCTCACTCCTACAAGATGTTATTCCTCCTTGCCCTATACACGAAATCACAGCTTCCCTATCTTCATCAACATTTAACAATTCCTCAAAATATTCCCTCCATCTTCCCAATACCTCTAACTCTCCATTTAATAACTCTCCTCTCCTATTTTTAACTGACAAATCCATTTGTTCTCTAGGCTTTCTTAACTTGTTAATCTCACTCCAAAACTTTTTCTTATTTTCAACAAAATTTGTTGATAACATCTCACCCACTCTCTCATTTGCTCTCTTTTTACATTGCTTCACCACTCTCTTAACCTCTCTCTTTTTCTCCATATACTCTTCCCTCCTTGCATCACTTCTACTTTGTAAAAACTTCTCATATGCTAACTTTTTCTCCCTTACTACTCTCTTTACATCATCATTCCACCAATCGCTCCTCTTCCCTCCTGCACCCACTTTCCTGTAACCACAAACTTCTGCTGAACACTCTAACACTACATTTTTAAACCTACCCCATACCTCTTCGACCCCATTGCCTATGCTCTCATTAGCCCATCTATCCTCCAATAGCTGTTTATATCTTACCCTAACTGCCTCCTCTTTTAGTTTATAAACCTTCACCTCTCTCTTCCCTGATGCTTCTATTCTCCTTGTATCCCATCTACCTTTTACTCTCAGTGTAGCTACAACTAGAAAGTGATCTGATATATCTGTGGCCCCTCTATAAACATGTACCTCCTGAAGTCTACTCAACAGTCTTTTATCTACCAATACCACATAATTCTTGAATTTACACATTCATATTCTCTTTTCTCCTTCCATAACTGATCATTTAACATTACTGCTACACCTTCCTTTGCTCTAACTCTCTCAGATACTCCATGGAGGTAAAGTATTCTGTACTGTGTGCTGGACAACATAATTATTCAGTTTTTAAGGTCGTGTTCGAACACTAACGAAATCCAATAATGAAGCAGTAGTCTTCTAGCTTTTTATCAGTAACAAGTTTCCTTTATTTTGTTTTATTCCCGAAAAAGCGCAAAACCCGTCGGGGTGATGCGATTCCGACGAGTAATGAATATTCCTTGTAATTTAAAGTTAATATTATTCTACCTTCACGGTGAACCCCTTAAGGGAGGTTCCTTGATGCTGGCGAGGGGCTCTTGATCTAGGGAATTGGATCTGTGCTTCGGTTCCCTGAATTGAGTCTGAATACCTTCCATCCCCCCCCCTCACATGTGCTGTATAATCCTAAGAGTTTAGCGCTTCCCCATGATTACAGTAATAAATAATACGTTCACGGTCCGTGCACAGTACGTGGGAGAAAGTGATCAGTCAACTAGTCACAGTAGAATCTCCTAAAATTCACTCTATCCCTTCAGTTGTGGCCCGGTGGTCTGGTGGCTAAAGCTCCCGCTTCACACACGGAGGGCCCGGGTTCGATTCCCGGCGGGTAGAAACATTTCGACACGTTTCCTTACACCTGTTGTCCTGTTCACCTAGCAGCAAATAGGTACCTGGGTGTTAGTCGACTGGTGTGGGTCGCATCCTGGGGGACAAGATTAAGGACCCCAATGGAAATAAGTTAGACAGTCCTCGATGACGCACTGACTTTCTTGGGTTATCCTGGGTGGCTAACCCTCCGGGGTTAAAAATCCGAACGAAATCTTATCTCTTATCTTACCACGGGTAGTGGACTGGCTGTCAGTTGAATCAACATTACTGTAACTCAAGCTGGAAAAAACCATCCTATCTTTTCAGAGCTCATCTATACACTTGTGTGAAGCTGGTTGAGGTATCACACAAGGACGTGACTCCACGGAAACATAGACGTTGAGAATATACTGGTTCCCTGCAGAAGCCCGCTCTTTCGCATCTATTTCCCCTCCCTCCCTACATCCCTACTTCCCTCTATCCCTCCCTCCCTCCCCATTAACCCTTCCTCCACTAATTCAGTAAGAGAGGATCGTGGGCTAAATATTAGTCCCTTTGTGATTAATGGAGCTCGTGATATTGTCTTCCTTGCTGGGGATGAGATATTGTGAGAGAGACTTGGGGAGCAGCAGGAAAAACTGCAAAAAACTGAGTCTGCATGGCGTTCTTGCTCTCCGACAAGAAATATTCAACAGTATTATCCTCGGAGGAAAAAAAATGGTACAGTTTTATTATGTAAAAGGTAAAATAGGACATCGTTTATCTCGTGGAAAAAAAATATAGCACTTTTTTTTTTTTTGAGCACAGAATGAAAAATATGGGAGATTCGCGATTACTTTTTGAAAAAAAAAGGTGGAGTACTTTGACATAATAATAAAAATAGTGTGTCGATTTCCATCATGGAAAAGTAAAGGTAATATTTATTCTACTGTTTATCGTTCCGTTTTTATATAAAATTGGGAAAAAATTTCTTATCGAAAGAGGGGAGAAAAATACACTGGTTAGGGTTTTTTCTTACCCTCCGAGAAGTTAGTAATAACAATACAAAAATATTTTCCTCATGCTGCTAATGTTGATGCTAATGATGCTGACGCTGATGCTTCTGCTGCTGACTTTTTCTTCTCTTGTTTCTGTTATTAGCACCACGATGATGATAGTAATCCTGCCCGTACTGTCTCTGCTGATGTTTCTGTTGTTTATGATACTGCTATTTCTAGTACTTCTAGTGTTGTTTTTCTTTTGTTACTTGTGCTATTGTTCATGTTAGCATTGATAATGTGGTTTTTGAGCGCTGCTGCCAGCACTGCTGTTGCTGTTGCCAGCACTGCGGTTGCTGCTACCAGTACTGCTGTTGCTACTGCCAGCACTGCTGTTGCTGCTGCCAGCACTGCTGTTGCTGTTGCCAGCACTGCTGTTGCTGTTGCCAGCACTGCTGTTGCTGCTGCCAGCACTGCTGTTGCTGCTGCCAGCACTGCTGTTGCTGTTGCCAGCACTGCGGTTGCTGCTACCAGTACTGCTGTTGCTACTGCCAGCACTGCTGTTGCTGCTGCCAGCACTGCTGTTGCTGTTGCCAGCACTGCTGTTGCTGTTGCCAGCACTGCTGTTGCTGCTGCCAGCACTGCTGTTGCTGTTGCCAGCACTGCTGTTGCTGCTGCCAGCACTGCTGTTGCTGTTGCCAGCACTGCTGTTGCTGCTGCCAGCACTGCTGTTGCTGCTGCCAGCACTGCTGTTGCTGCTGCCAGCACTGCTGTTGCTGCTGCCAGCACTGCTGTTGCTGCTGCCAGCACTGCTGTTGCTGCTGCCAGCACTGCTGTTGCTGTTGCCAGCACTGCTGTTGCTGCTGCCAGCACTGCTGTTGCTGCTGCCAGCACTGCTGTTGCTGCTGCCAGCACTGCTGTTGCTGTTGCCAGCACTGCTGTTGCTGCTGCCAACACTGCTGTTGCTGTTGCCAGCACTGCTGTTGCTGTTGCCAGCACTGCTGTTGCTGTTGCCAGCACTGCTGTTGCTGCTGCCAACACTGCTGTTGCTGTTGCCAGCACTGCTGTTGCTACTGCCAGCACTGCTGTTGCTGCTGCCAGCACTGCTGTTGCTGTTGCCAGCACTGCTGTTGCTGCTGCCAGCACTGCTGTTGCTGCTGCCAGCACTGCTGTTGCTGCTGCCAGCACTGCTGTTGCTGCTGCCAGCACTGCTGTTGCTGCTGCCAGCACTGCTGTTGCTGCTGCCAGCACTGCTGTTGCTGTTGCCAGCACTGCTGTTGCTGCTGCCAGCACTGCTGTTGCTGCTGCCAGCACTGCTGTTGCTGCTGCCAGCACTGCTGTTGCTGTTGCCAGCACTGCTGTTGCTGCTGCCAACACTGCTGTTGCTGTTGCCAGCACTGCTGTTGCTGTTGCCAGCACTGCTGTTGCTGTTGCCAGCACTGCTGTTGCTGCTGGCAACACTGCTGTTGCTGTTGCCAGCACTGCTGTTGCTGCTGCCAGCACTGCTGTTGCTGTTGCCAGCACTGCTGTTGCTGCTGCCAGCACTGCTGTTGCTGTTGCCAGCACTGCTGTTGCTGCTGCCAGCACTGCTGTTGCTGCTGCCAGCACTGCTGTTGCTGCTGCCAGCACTGCTGTTGCTGCTGCCAGCACTGCTGTTGCTGCTGCCAGCACTGCTGTTGCTGCTGCCAGCACTGCTGTTGCTGTTGCCAGCACTGCTGTTGCTGCTGCCAGCACTGCTGTTGCTGTTGCCAGCACTGCTGTTGCTGCTGCCAGCACTGCTGTTGCTGCTGCCAGCACTGCTGTTGCTGCTGCCAGCACTGCTGTTGCTACTGCCAGCACTGCTGTTGCTGCTGCCAGCACTGCTGTTGCTACTGCCAGCACTGCTGTTGCTGCTGCCAGCACTGCTGTTGCTGCTGCCAGCACTGCTGTTGCTGCTGCCAGCACTGCTGTTGCTACTGCCAGCACTGCTGTTGCTACTGCTAGCACTGCTGTTGCTGCTGCCAGCACTGCTGTTGCTGTTGCCAGCACTGCTGTTGCTGCTGCCAGCACTGCTGTTGCTGCTGCCAGCACTGCTGTTGCTGCTGCCAGCACTGCTGTTGCTGCTGCCAGCACTGCTGTTGCTGCTGCCAGCACTGCTGTTGCTGCTGCCAGCACTGCTGTTGCTGCTGCCAGCACTGCTGTTGCTGCTGCCAGCACTGCTGTTGCTGCTGCCAGCACTGCTGCTCTTACAGGTCCCCTCGAGGGAGGTTCCTTGACGTTGTTAAGGGGCTCTTGATCTAGGGAATTGGATCTGTGCTCCGGTTCCCTGAATTGAGCTTGAATACCTTCCATCCCCCCCACATGCGCTGTATAACCCTGCGGGTTTAGCGCTCCCCCATGATTATAATATCATGTTTACTGTTCTTGTTTCTGAGTCTACTTTTGTTATTGCTAATGTTGCTGCTACTTTTGTTATTGCTAATGTTGCTGCTACTTTCTAGTTGCTACTGGTGCTATTGTTTTTGTTGCTACTAGTACTAGTGTTCTTGTTGCTACTAGTACTACTGTTCTTGTTGCTACCAGCACTGCTGTTCTTGTTGCTTCTACTACCGTTGTTCTTGTTGCTGCTGCTCTTGTTCCTAACTCTGTTAAAGCTGCTGCTTTTTCTTGTCTTGTTGCTGCTAGTACTGCTGTTCTTGCTAGTACTGCTGTTCTTGCTAGTACTGCTGTTCTTGCTAGTACTGTTGTTCTTGCTAGTACTGCTGTTCTTGCTAGTACTGCTGTTCTTGCTAGTACTGCTGTTCTTGCTAGTACTGTTGTTCTTGCTAGTACTGCTGTTCTTGCTAGTACTGCTGTTCTTGCTAGTACTGCTGTTCTTGCTAGTACTGCTGTTCTTGCTAGTACTGCTGTTCTTGCTAATACTGCTGTTCTTGCTAGTACTGTTGTTCTTACTAGTACTGCTGTTCTTGCTAGTACTGCTGTTCTTGCTAGTACTGCTGTTCTTGCTAGTACTGCTGTTCTTGCTAGTACTGTTGTTCTTGCTAGTACTGCTGTTCTTGCTAGTACTGCTGTTCTTGCTAGTACTGCTGTTCTTGCTAGTACTGCTGTTCTTGCTAGTACTGCTGTTCTTGCTAATACTGCTGTTCTTGCTAGTACTGTTCTTACTAGTACTGCTGTTCTTGCTAGTACTGTTCTTGCTAGTACTGCTGTTCTTGCTAGTACTGCTGTTCTCGCTAGTACTGCTGTTCTCGCTAGTACTGCTGTTCTCGCTAGTACTGCTGTTCTCGCTAGTACTGCTGTTCTTTCTAGTACTGCTGTTCTTGCTAGTACTGCTGTTCTTGCTAGTACTGCTGTTCTTGCTAGTACTGCTGTTCTTGCTAGTACTGATGTTCTTGCTAGTACTGCTGTTCTCGCTAGTACTGCTGTTCTCGCTAGTACTGCTGTTCTCGCTAGTACTGCTGTTCTCGCTAGTACTGCTGTTCTCGCTTGTACTGCTGTTCTTGCTAGTACTGCTGTTCTTGCTAGTACTGCTGTTCTTGCTAGTACTGCTGTTCTCGCTAGTACTGCTGTTCTCGCTAGTACTGCTGTTCTCGCTAGTACTGCTGTTCTCGCTAGTACTGCTGTTCTCGCTAGTACTGCTGTTCTTGCTAGTACTGCTGTTCTTGCTAGTACTGCTGTTCTTGCTAGTACTGCTGTTCTCGCTACTGTTCTTGTTGCTGATAGTATTGTACATCTTGTTGCTACTATTGCAGTCCTCGATGATGCTTGTACTGCTGTTCTTGTTGCTGCTTGTACTGCTGTTCTTTTTGCTGTTTGAGCTGCTGTTCTTGTTGCTGCTTGTATGTTCTTGTTGCTGCTTGTACTGCTGTTCTTGTTGCTGCTTGTACTGCTGTTCTTGTTGCTGCTTGTACTGCTGTTCTTGTTGCTGCTTGTGCTGCTGTTCTTGTTGCTGCTTGTACTGCTGTTCTTGTTGCTGCTTGTACTGCTGTTCTTGTTGCTGCTTGTACTGCTGTTCTTTTTGCTGTTTGTGCTGCTGTTCTTGTTGCTGCTTATACTGCTGTTCTTGTTGCTGCTTGTACTGCTGTTCTTGTTGCTGCTTGTATTGATGTTCTTGTTGCTGCTTATACTGCTGTTCTTGCTGCTGTTAGTACTGTTCTTGTTCATTTTGCTAGAAGTACTGCTGCTATTGCTTCTATTCTCGTAGCTGCTATTGCTAATATTCTTGCTGCTCTTGTTGCTACAGCTATTCTTGCTGCTGCTGCAACTGCTGTTATTCTTGTTGCTGCATATA
>NW_027199330.1:0-33403 GCF_038502225.1 Cherax quadricarinatus | reverse complement strand
GGTAGACTGTTCCACTCATCAACTACCCTATTTCCAAACCAATACTTTCCTATGTCCTTTCTAAATCTAAACTTATCTAATTTAAATCCATTACTGCGGGTTCTCTCTTGGAGAGACATCCTCAAGACCTTATTAATATCCCCTTTATTAATACCTATCTTCCACTTATACACTTCGATCAGGTCTCCCCTCATTCTTCGTCTAACAAGTGAATGTAACTTAAGAGTCTGTGAATGTAACTTAAGAGTCTGAGTTGTTCCATCCATGGTACTGAGGGTACGTCATGAGTTGCTCCATTAATGGTTGTGAGGATACGTCATGAGTTGTTCCATCCATGGTACTGAGGGTACGTCAAGAGTTGTCCCATCCATGGTACTGAGAGTACGTCATGAGTTGTTCCATCCATGGTACTGAGTGAAGGCCATGAGTTGTTCCAACCATGGTACTAAGAGTACGTCGTAAGTTGTTCCATCCATGGTACTCAGGGTATATCATAAGTTGTTGTTCCATCCATGGTACCGAGGCTACGTCATGAATTGTTCCATCCATGGTAATGATGGTAACTTATGAGTTGTTCCATCCATGGGACTGATTGTAGGTCATGAGTAGTTCCATCCATGGGACTGATTGTAGGTCATGAGTAGTTCCATCCATGGAAATGACGGTAGGTCATGAGTTGTTCCATGTATCGTACAGAGGGTAGGTCATGAGTTGTTAAATCCTTGGTACTGAGGGTAGGTCATGAGTTGTTCCGTCCATGGTACTAAGGGTAGGTCATAAGTTGTTTTTCCGTCCATGGTATTGAGGCAACGCCATGAATTGTTCCAATCATGATACAGAGGGTACTTCATGAGTTGTTCCAGCAAAGGTACTGAAGGTAGGTCATGAGTTGTTCCATGCATGGTGCTGAGAGTACATCAAGAGTTGTTCCATCCATTGTACTGAGGGTACGTCATGAGTTGTTCCAGCCAAGGTACTGAGGGTAGGTCATGAGTTGTTCCATGCATGGTGCTGAGAGTTCATCAAGAGTTGTTCCATCCATTGTACTGAGGGTACGTCATGAGTTGTTCCATCCAAGGTACTGAGGGTAGGTCATGAGTTGTTCCATCCATGGTACTGAAGGTACTTCATGAGATGTTCTATGCATGGTACTGAGGGAGCGTCATGAGTTGTTCCATGCATGGTACTAAGGGTAGTTCATGAGTTGCTCCAACCATGGTACTAAGAGTACGTCATGAGATGTTCCATGTTTAATACTGATGGAACGTCATGAGTTGTTCCATGCATGGTATTGAGGCTACGCCAAGAATTGTTCCATCTATGGTACTGTAGCTACGCCATGAATTGTTCCATCCATGATACTGAGGGTAGGTCATGAGTTGTTCCATCAAAGGTACTGACGGTAGGTCATGAGTTGTTCCATCCAAGGTACTGACGGTAGGTCATGAGTTGTTCCATCCAAGGTACTGACGGTAGGTCTTGAGTTGTTCCATCCAAGGTACTGACGGTAGGTCATGAGTTGTTCCATCCAAGGTACTGACGGTAGGTCATGAGTTGTTCCATCCAAGGTACTGACGGTAGGTCATGAGTTGTTCCATCCAAGGTACTGACGGTAGGTCATGAGTTGTTCCATCCAAGGTACTGACGGTAGGTCATGAGTTGTTCCATCCAAGGTACTGATGGTAGGTCATGAGTTGTTCCATCCAAGGTACTGACGGTAGGTCATGAGTTGTTCCATCCAAGGTACTGACGGTAGGTCATGAGTTGTTCCATCCTTGGTGCTGAGGGAACGTCATGAGTTGTTCCATGCATGGTACTGAGGGAGCGTCATGAGTTGTTTGTTCCATGCATGGTACTGAGGGAGCGTCATGAGTTGTTCCATGCATGATACTGAGGGTACGTCATAATTTATTCCATGCATGATACTGAGGGTACGTCATGAGTTGTTCTATGCATGGTACTGGGGGTACGTCATAATTTGTTCCATGCATGGAACTGAGGGTACGTTATGAGTTCCATACATGATACTGAGGGTACGTCATGAGTTCCATGCATGGTACTGAGGGTACGTCATGAATTTCATGCATGGTACTGAGGGTACGTCATGAGTTCCATGCATGGTACTGAGGGTACGTCATGAGTTCCATGCATGGTACTGAGGGTACGTCATGAGTTCCATGCATGGTACTGAGGATACATCATGAGTTGTTCCGTGCATGGTACTGAAGGTACGTCATGAACTGTTCCTGTCTCAGTAGTACCAGTTCCTAGTAACCAGTTACCAGTAACCAGTGTACCAGTAGATGACTCACTACCAACCGTCTGTGTGAATCACTGACTGTATTCATATTGCTGCTGACCATAGCAGGATTTCAAACACCCCCACCCATAGGCACTGGTGGGTCAGTCAAGATAGGGAGCAGAGAGAGGCAGGTCGGCTGTTGGCGCTTCCCATACTTCCGTTATATATATACGTACTACCAGCCTACGTGAGTATTTTTACCCTATCCACGTATCGAAAACCCACATGACAAATGGTGGCACCGGTGTGGGCGTGGATTTAAGGGTATTTCAGACGTTAGAAGACTGTTTGTGGGGAGCCGGCAGGTCAAAGGTGAACCGTCTCAGCCACCTCCAGCTAGCGCTTACCCTCACTCACCTCCACCCTGTGTACTCCAGCCTGCAAGCCTGTTGCAGCCGTTTTTCAAGCTTCCTGGCTTAGTTCGTGTGCTAATTGCTTCAATCTCCGAGGGGTTGACCCGGATTTTGCAATTAAGCCAGTCAATAAGCCAGACTGTGGAAGTGAACGCTAGTCAGCCTGCCTCAGCCTACCATCCAGCCTGTCTCCTGTCATCCACCTGCTCCTTCATGCTGTGTGCATCGTTACACGTCTTCCAGTCAGCCATTCTCGTGGGTTAAGCCAGTCAGTCAACCCAGCTTCTAACCCAGCTGAGAGAGAGAAGTAAGCCACGCAAGTTCCTCTGAAGTATTGTTTCATATATCGCTTGTGTTTGGATGCTGGTAAGAGTGGTCTTCATCATCCCTGTGGCATTGTGGCTTAGTTAAGCCACCTTGTGCGTGGTGAGAAGTGCGTGGCAGTGAGAGCGCACAGGGCCAGCTTGTCCGCTGCCCCCACCCCACCCGCCACCCACCTCATCTACCTGTGGGGTTTTTGCACCCTTGTACCGGGTCCTAGTACTGTTTTGGCTCACATAATTGGTCAAGAGATTGTAGCTGAGCGCCAACGATAAAGCCAGTTATGTGAGTTCACCTAGAAAGCGCATTTCTTCCGACGACAGTGTGAGTGTAGGAGGCGTCATCACCCGCACAGGACAACCTTCCCCTCATCACTAGTCACTCCCGTCTACTACTCCAGACTTCAGTGATAATTTTCTGTTTAGAGACATTTTCTTTAAAGACATTTGCGTGTGTGAGACATTTACAGTGAATTTCATGTGTACTCTAAGCCTTGTGTTTTCAGTGTAGACTCAGTGTTTCTTTGACTCATTATTTTTGCAATATTTTTCAGTATTATCGCTCATCTCATATTTTTTTTTATCTGTGTTTTTTTTTTTTTTTATGCTACTCTCTGTCTGTAGTAAGTATTATTGTGTAGTGTACCAGTCAGTCACTCCGT
The DNA here is from genome assembly GCF_038502225.1 of Cherax quadricarinatus. NCBI lineage: Eukaryota > Metazoa > Arthropoda > Malacostraca > Decapoda > Parastacidae > Cherax > Cherax quadricarinatus. The sequence goes on along the minus strand of NW_027199330.1, from coordinate 29,766 downwards.
GTGAAGTGATTCATTTCTTTTTTATCTGTATTCTTTCAGCATTGTATTCTCCAGTATTTGTCATTGTATTTCATGCAGTGATATTCCCAGTATACTAAATTATCTATTTCTATGTGTACCTTTTTTTCGTATGCCAGCAGTGTCTCATTCCCTGATCTTTTCGCAGACTTGTCTACCATTATTTTTGCCAGCAATTTTTGTCGTATCAGTCACAGCAAGATTTTGTTGTAAGAATATACTAAAAAAAATGAATAAGTGAATATAAGTGAATAAAGTGAATACTTGTGAAAGTACTTGTAAGTGTGTGTGTGCCCCGCCACTTGTAAGTGTTACACTTCCAGTTTTGTTTCTTGTTTTATTTTTATTCATATTTTTCATATTTCTTTGAACAAATTCACTCTTAGTGTAATTTCAATTTCTTTTTTAACGTAAAGTGTTTTCTTTACTCTGAGTAAATTGTTTTGTCTAATTTACAATTAAGAGTTAAAGTGTTCAATCAGTTTTTCTTCATATTTTTATTTTATTATTTAACCTACATTTTCCCAGTGTAACTTTATTACTGCAGTGATTATTTCTGCACCTTATTTTGTTGCACTTGTTGTGCAGTGAATTATTTTGTTGCACTTGTTCTGCAGTGAATTATTTTCTTTTGTTGATATTTTTATGCATTATTATTCTCAGTTCATTATTGTTTGAGTCTTGTTTTTCATTTTATTATTTTTCCTCATGTTGTCTTTGCATTATATTTTAATTTTGTTTATGCATTCTTAGAAAATATTTAAATTTCCCAGTTATCTCTCGTTGCATACAATTTAGTGATTTTATTTTATACTTTTTACATTGATTTACAATTTTATTAGTTAATTTCTTTATTAGCAAGAGTACAGACAGCTCATTTTGCATTTAATTCAGTCTCCAGTAATATTTTTACTTGTAAATTTCAATGTAATTTTTTTTATCTTGTCCAGCAGTCCTTTACATTGAGTTGTCCTTCCTCTTGCAGTGTATCTTAGACATTTTTTTTATTACTTCTGCAGAATTAGTTGCATCTCTTTTATTTCAATTTTAGCATTTTGTATCATTTTTATTGTTCATTATTTTTGCCTTATTTGTTCTTGTGCAACTTCTTTGCCATTATGTCTCACATACCGTCAAGTGATACTTTAGTGAATGTCGACACTCAGACCTCTCAGGCTACTGCTGCTCCTGTCATCAGTCCTCACAGTTCCTTATCGACTGACAGACCGACCCAGACACTGAGACACTATAGTTTTACTCGTGATTCCCTTGATGCGTTACCTTTATTCAATGGCCATGTACATAGTCTTGAAGCATGGTTTACTGCCATTCGTTCTCGTGTTAATGCTCTAGTTGAAGGTCCTCCTTCAGAGGAAAGTCTTATCAGACTTGCGAAAGAAGCTCTTCATCGATCCCCTGCTGCTGTTCACGTTGTTGATCTCCTTGATATGCGAGACTTCAGGAATCTTACTAAGTGGTCACAATATGAGGAACTGATTCGTTCTTTCCTCGTACCAGTAAAAACAGCTGATCCATATGTCGTTCTTAGGGAACTAGTGAATGCTACACCCATGACTAATGAATCGTTGAGTGCATTTGCTGTTAGATTAGACAAACTTTTATCATCATTTATCAATGCTGTCCAGTCCTCAGCTTTTGTCCCTGACGAGGATAAACCATCCACAGCATCGTTTGCTAAAATAGCAGCTTTTGGAGCAATCAAAGAACTAATGCCGCCTGCTTCCGTGTGTGCTTATGAGGCTAATCCTCCAACTGTGACGATGGAACCACTTACAGCCCTAAATCATGTACGTTCCTTGTGCCCCCAGGGTACTTTCCCATGTATCAAAAGTAATTTCACACCTATGCCTCAGTCTGCACCACCTCTTGTTTGCGCCACAGCGACAAATCGTGGTCGTCAACCATCTCAGCGATCACCAAGGACCAGTGTACAGAGTCATTATAAACCTCGTAGTATTCATAGTACATTCAGTAACCATAGTCAGCGGACTTGTTACAACTGTGGTTTCCGTGGCCATATTGCAATTAATTGTCCTGATAGTTACCCTAAGAGGCGTCGTACTGATGATGAGTACCAGTCAGATCTTCCCTACTGTACTTATCATAGAATACATGGACATGACACATCTGAGTGCAATGCTCTCTACAACCTTCAGTACTCTAGGTCTTTCCGTGGCCGTTCCAACCGCAGAACCCGTAGAGGAAACAGACATCGTGGTTCTCAAAATAACCAGAACCAGGCTCATTCTTCCAATTCGGGGGAATTCGAGCGCCCCAGTCAAACCGTCCCATGGTGACAGTAGGTGATAATGAGTACACCATCCCCGTTCACAATTCCTTTGAAGCCTTAAGCAGTCTCGAGAATGACAATCCTGCTGATGATGTTGCTTCACATGTCTCTGACGTAGATGATTTTGGGGATGAAGTGGAACAAATCTTTGCTGATGACAATCCACCTTTTTGTTTGCACATAACTTCCAATGCAACCATAGGCCCTATAGTGCAAGCATCTGTTCATAATGCGCCCGTTCATTTGTTCATGGACTCTGGTGCGCAAGTCAATATTATCAGGTCTAGTTTGTTTAGGGATAAGCAGTTACGACATGTCCTTCTCGTAGAACCGACTCATGTGTCCTCCCTTAGTGGAGTAGCTGGTTCTCACCTGCGTGTCCGAGGTCGGACTTCCCTAACTTTTTCTATCCAAGGTAGAGACTTCACTGCTTCCTTCCTTGTTGTCGACCAGATTACTTTCCCTGGTGACCTTCTACTGGGATTTGCTTCCATGCGAGACTTACGCATTGTGCTCGACCCTTATCGATGGCATGCCCAAATTGATGACTTGATCGTACCATTTTGGGGTTACCAGCTTGGATCCGAGATCTGCCATACTGCCGCAGAGTACGACATTCGAATTAAGTCCTTACAGGCCAGTGCATTTTCCAGTAGCGTACCCAAGCGGTCAGGCACTGATGATCCTGTCACTCCTGTCTGTGTTCCTGCAACTTCAGACTTGCAAGATAGTGTCCAGTTACCTCAAGTGTCCGAGGACGCTCTGACTACCTTGAGTGCTGAGCCTATCCCTGCAATGTCTGCTAGTTCAAGTAGTAGTTTCTCCACAGGGGACGCCTTGTCGGAAAACAATTACTTGCAACTAGTAATGCCATCTCTTGTTGATGTCACATGCCGTCTGCAGAAAGACGTTTCTGTCGCAGCTAGTGCCCTCACTAGAGTGTCTGTTGTTGTTCCTAGTGTTCCAGATGGTGATAACGTCCTAGTTGACAGTGATTCCTGCAAAGTAAAAGGTCTATTTGTTGAACCATCCTTACATGTTGTAAGAGATAGTAAGATCCATTTCTTCCTAGCTAACACTTCTGGTCACAGTGTTCGTCTCAGAGCAAATACCAATCTTGTTGACCTTGTTCACTATCCTTACCCTGTTCAGGTAGAGGATGAGTTGTCACCTGACCAGTGGGTCGGTGCTATTTCTACCGGGGAGACCTCATCCACTTCACTGGATCAATCTGTTCCACCAGTTGAGGAGAAAGACTTAGCTCCCACTGACTTCCCAGATGAAGTCAAGCGTTTGTTGACTCTGTTGAACAAACGTCGTAAAGCCATTGCCTTACCAGGTGAGAAGATGGGTATAACGAACTTATTGTCCCATCGTATTCCACTTGAACCTGGTACTAGACCTATCTATATACCTGCGTACAGAATGCCTCATTCACAAGTTGCTGTCGCAGAAGAATTGATCAATCAAATGCTTGATGATGGAGTTATTGCACCTAGCAATTCACCTTGGAATGCGCCCTTGATCCTAGTACCTAAGAAGGATGGTACTTGGCGCCCAGTGATTGACTTTAGGAAGTTAAATGCGAAAACTATTCCAGATCGCTTCCCACTTCCTGTACTGGGTGATCTTTTACGTAACATCGGAGATAACAAAGTCTTTTCAACCCTGGATTTGTTACAAGGGTTTTGGCAAGTCCCTCTTCACGAGGACAGCCAAGAGCTAACTGCATTCTCCACTCCTACAGGTCATTATCACTTCCTCCGTATGGCGTTTGGATTACGATCCTCCCCTATCACGTTCTCAAGGCTCATGACTAATATCTTTAGAGGTCTCATAGGTAATGCACTTATGGTGTACTTAGATGACGTAATCGTCATGTCTAAAGACGTGGATACACACTTGAAAAGACTTGATGTAGTACTTGGTAAGCTTGAAGAAGCCAATTTAAAGATCAAACTGTCTAAATGTCAATTTTTCAGATCAGAAATTAAGTTTCTTGGTCACGTAGTCACTCCTAGAGGGGTTACGACTGACCAAAGTAAAGTAACTGCAGTACTAAATTTTCCAACTCCCAAAACTGCTGATGCCGTAAGATCCTTTGTGGGCTTAGCAGGTTTTTATAGATCTTTCATTGCCAATTTTTCTTCCATAGCTGCTCCTCTAACTGAGTTGCTTAAGAAAGATGCTCCTTTTGTTTGGACCTTCCGTCAAGAAAGAGCATTCCAAACTCTAAAAGAAAAGCTAACATCTGCTCCAATTTTGAAATTTCCAGATTTTTCTAAGCCCTTCTATCTGACAACTGATGCTAGTTCTATTGGCATAGGTGCCGTACTAGCTCAGAAGACTGATGGCAAGTACAACGCAGTTGCATTTGCTAGCCGAGTCCTTACGAAGGCTGAACGTAATTATACAGTAACTGAGCAAGAAGCTTTAGCAATAGTATGGTCTTTAAAGCACTTCCGAGACATTATTTATCAGTACTCTGTTCATGTCTTGACAGACCATGCTCCACTGATACCTTTATTCCAGAACAAACAACCTACTGGAAGGTTAGCCAGATGGACCTTGACTATCCAAGAGTTCAATCCCACCTTTGAACACTTACCTGGCAAGTCAAATGTAGTCGCAGATGCCTTATCGCGACATGTTAGTATAGTAACTGCAGACCCTCCATTTAGTGCTGAAGATGTAAAGAATGCTCAACGAACAGATCCCATGTGGTCTGGTGTGATTCGATTCCTGCTCCAGGAAGATCTTATTCTGACTGTGAAGCCACCAGCACCCATCAGTGACTTTGTCATGAACCAAGAATTACTGTATCGAACAGCCGAGTTGGGTACTCCTAGCAGAAGAGTATACCAGTTAGTAATTCCACAGTCACTAGTGAATGTAGCCTTACAGCTAGTTCACGATGTACCAGGTGTTGCGCACCCTGGTATGGATCGTTCAGTAAAACAAGCCAGATTGAAATACTTTTGGCCTCGTATGGCAACTGATATTTCTGAGTATGTTAAGAAATGTAGTGTCTGCATGCAACATAAAGGTAATGCTAATGGTCCTAATCCAATCCAAGTGTATCCAACTACTAGCGAACCGTGGGAAAGAGTTGCGCTAGATTTGTTAACTAATTTCCAATGTTCCCTCCAGGGCAACAAACATCTATGTGTTATGGTAGACCATTTCACCAGATATTGTGAGTTAGTTCCTATTGCAGATAAGACTGCCGAGACAGTAGCTAAAGCGTTTAAAGAACGCATTATCTGCAGGCATACCACCCCTAAGTCCCTAGTAACAGATAATGGAGGTGAATTCTGTAATGAGATTCTTGAAAATTTGTGTACCTTGTACAAGATCTCTAAATCCACCATTGTTCCTCATCATCCTGCCAGCAATGGGTTAGCGGAACGTACCAATAAGAAAGTACTTGATGTCTTGAGAGCCACTATCAATCCCAACAGTGAAACTTGGGATGAAGTTATACCTGATGTGCAGTGTGCTATAAATTCTGCTTACAATGTTTCTATAGGTGACACTCCACATTATGCATTGTATGGTGTAGATAAACGTTTGCCTTATGAGTTGCTATATTCTAATCCGAAACCAAATTACAACCCTGATGATTTCATAGCAACTCGTACCAGCTTAGCTCAAAGTGTTTTTAGAAGAATCCGTGAAACACTTCATAAATCAACAGCAGAATTTACAAGAGTCGCAAACACTCGAGCAAAGCCATCCAAAATCAAAGTAGGTTCGAGAGTTATGCTGACTAACTTTAACAAAACGTCTGCAATGCCTAAGCTTGATCAAAAGTTTGTTGGTCCTTATCGAGTAGTTGAACATATCACTGGTAATAAGTATAAGGTTAGAGAAATTAGTACTGGTCAGTATAAAGAATCGCATTTAGATCATATGAAGTTAGTATGTGATGATAATGATGTTCCAACCCAGACTAATGTGACAGACTCTGACAATCCTCCTGATCCTGTACTCTCTACCTCTGATACTCAGTCAGACGATCAACCTGAATGTCGTTATTCCCTACGTACACGACAGGTATTGAGAAATCCTCAAGTATCATTTGTAACTACCAATTCAGATTTGCCTCAAATACAGCATGAGTTAGCCAGTGCAACAGAGTTTGATCCTCCCAGAGATGACACCCATTCTGCATATATCAATCTCACCCTAGCAGAGTTGGGGTTAAATGTAAATAACCTGTATAGATGAATAATTACAGTATCAACTTATCAGTATTCAAGAATTTTTTTTTTTTGTGTTCACGTTCTCTCCGAATTCTGAGAGTTAACAGTCTAGATTTGAGTGCACCGAATCTGCCTTTCTGTTAAACACTTCTTTCTTTGTATATATTCCTTCCTCAGAATCCGTAGATCACATGAATACAGATCGATCGATCAAATTTTTTTTTATCACTTCTATTGTGTAATCCCAACGTTGAGTTTCATTCGATGAGTTGTGCTATATTATACCTTGTATTGCATTACAGTTTCAGTTACGTAAGCTTCCATTCCAATATTCTACTTATGTATGTTATAATGTTCAATTGTTGTGTACTTTGACATTGTATAGAATCAGCCCAAGCCGTACACCTGCCATCTCTAGTTTGTATTAGTTGTATGTCGGGACGACATACGTTAGCGTCGCCGAGCTCTCAGTAGTAGTACCAGTTCCTAGTAACCAGTTACCAGTAACCAGTGTACCAGTAGATGACTCACTACCAACCGTCTGTGTGAATCATTGACTGTATTCATATTGCTGCTGACCATAGCAGGATTTCAAACACCCTCACCCGTAGGCACTGTGGTCAGTCAAGATAGGGAGCAGAGAGAGGCAGGTCGGCTGTTGGCGCTTCCCATACTTCCCGTTATATATTATACGTACTACCAGCCTACGTGAGTATTCTTACCCCATCCACGTTGTACCGTGCTGTGTGAACACTGTACCGTGCTACGTGAACACTGTACCGTGCTGCGTGAACACTGTACCGTGCTGTGTGAAAACTATACAGTGCTGTGTGAACACTATACCGTGCTGTGTGAACACTGTACCGTGCTGTATGAACACTGTATCGTGCTGTGTGAACACTGTACCGTGCTGTGTGAACATTGTACCGTGCTGTGCGAACACTGCACCGTGCTGTGTGAACACTGCACCGTGCTGTGTGAACACTGCACCATACTGTGTGAACACTGTACCATGCTGCGTGAACTCTGTAAAGTGCTGTGTGAACACTGTACCGTGCTGTGTGAACACTGTACCGTGCTGTGTGAACACTGTACCGTGCTGTGTGAACACTGTACCGTTCTGTGTAAACACTGCACCGTGCTGTTTGAAAACTGTACCGTGCTGTGTGAACACTGTACTGTGCTGTGTGAACATTGTACCGTGCTGTGTGAACACTGCACTCTGCTGTGTGAACACTGTACCGTGCTGTGTGAACACTATACCGTGCTGTGTGAATACTGTACGTGCTGTGTGAACACTGCACCGTGCTGTGTGAACACTGCACCGTGCTGTGTGAATACTGCACCGTGCTGTGTAAACACTGTACCGTGCTGCGTGAACTCTGTAACGTGCTGTGTGAACACTGTACCGTGCTGTGTGAACATTGTACCGTGCTGTGTGAACACTGTACAACGCTGTGTGAACACTTCACCTTGCTCTGTGAACACTGCACCGTGCTGTGTGAACACTGCACCGTGATGTGTGAACACTGTACTGTGCTGTGTGAAATCTGCACCGTGCTGTGTGAACACTGTACCGTGCTGTGTGAACACTGTACCGTGCTGTTTGAACACTGTACCTTGCTGTGAGAACACTGAACTGTGCTGTGTGAACACTGTACCGTGCTGTGTGAACACTGTACCGTGCTGTGTGAACAATGTACTGTGCTGTGTGAACGCTTTACCGTGCTGTGTGAACACTGTACCGTGCTGTTTGAACACTGAACCGTGCTGTGTGAACACTGTACCGTGCTGTTTGAACACTGTACTGTGCTGTGTGAACACTGTACCGTGCTGTGTGAACACTGTACCGTGCTCTGTGAACATTGTACTGTGCTGTGTGAACACTGTTCCGTGCTGTGTGAACACTGTACCGTGCTGTGTGAACACTGTACCGTGCTATGTGAACACTGTACCGTGCTGTGTGAACACTGTACCGTGCTGTGTGAACACTGTACTGTGCTGTGTGAACACTGTACCGTGCTGAGTGAACACTCTACTGTGCTGTGTGAACACTCTACTGTGCTGTGTGAACACTGTACTGTGCTGTGTGAACACTGTACTGTTCTGTGTGAACACTGTACCGTGCTCTGTGAACACTGTACTATGCTGTGTGAACACTGTACTGTGCTGTGTGAACATTATACTGTGCTGTGTGAACACTGTACTGTGCTGTGTGAACACTGTACTGTGCTGTGTGAACACTGTACTCTGCTGTGTGAACACTGTACTGTGCTGTGTGAACACTGTACTATGCTGTGTGAACACTGTACTGTGCTGTGTGAACACTGTACTCTGCTGTGTGAACACTGTACTGTGCTGTGTGAACACTGTACTGTGCTGTGTGAACACTGTACTCTGCTGTGTGAACACTGTACTGTGCTGTGTGAACACTGTACTATGCTGTGTGAACACTGTACTGTGCTGTGTGAACACTGTACTCTGCTGTGTGAACACTGTACTGTGCTGTGTGAACACTGTACTGTGCTGTGTGAACACTGTACTCTGCTGTGTGAACACTGTACTGTGCTGTGTGTACACTGTACTATTCTGTGTGAACACTGTACCGTGCTGTGTGACCACTGTACTGTGCTGTGTGAACACTGTACTGTGCTGTGTGAACACTGTACTGTGCTATGTGAACACTGTACTGTGCTGTGTGAACACTGTACTGTGCCGTGTGAACACTGTACTGTGCTGTGTGAGCACTGTACTCTGCTGTGTGAGCACTGTACTCTGCTGTGTGAACACTGTACTGTGCTGTGTGAACACTCTACTGTGCTGTGTGAACACTGTACTGTGCTGTGTGAACACTGCACTGTTCTGTGTGAACACTGTACCGTGCTCTGTGAACACTGTATTGTGCTGTGTGAACACTGTACCGTGCTGTGTGAACACTGTACCGTTCTGTGTAAACACTGCACCGTGCTGTTTGAAAACTGTACCGTGCTGTGTGAACACTGTACTGTGCTGTGTGAACATTGTACCGTGCTGTGTGAACACTGCACTCTGCTGTGTGAACACTGTACCGTGCTGTGTGAACACTGTACCGTGCTGTGTGAACACTGTACGTGCTGTGTGAACACTGCACCGTGCTGTGTGAACACTGCACCGTGCTGTGTGAATACTGCACCGTGCTGTGTGAACACTGTACCGTGCTGCGTGAACTCTGTAACGTGCTGTGTGAACACTGTACCGTGCTGTGTGAACATTGTACCGTGCTGTGTGAACACTGTACAACGCTGTGTGAACACTTCACCTTGCTCTGTGAACACTGCACCGTGCTGTGTGAACACTGCACCGTGATGTGTGAACACTGTACTGTGCTGTGTGAAATCTGCACCGTGCTGTGTGAACACTGTACCGTGCTGTGTGAACACTGTACCGTGCTGTTTGAACACTGTACCTTGCTGTGAGAACACTGAACTGTGCTGTGTGAACACTGTACCGTGCTGTGTGAACACTGTACCGTGCTGTGTGAACAATGTACTGTGCTGTGTGAACGCTTTACCGTGCTGTGTGAACACTGTACCGTGCTGTTTGAACACTGAACCGTGCTGTGTGAACACTGTACCGTGCTGTTTGAACACTGTACTGTGCTGTGTGAACACTGTACCGTGCTGTGTGAACACTGTACCGTGCTCTGTGAACATTGTACTGTGCTGTGTGAACACTGTTCCGTGCTGTGTGAACACTGTACCGTGCTGTGTGAACACTGTACCGTGCTATGTGAACACTGTACCGTGCTGTGTGAACACTGTACCGTGCTGTGTGAACACTGTACTGTGCTGTGTGAACACTGTACCGTGCTGAGTGAACACTCTACTGTGCTGTGTGAACACTCTACTGTGCTGTGTGAACACTGTACTGTGCTGTGTGAACACTGTACTGTTCTGTGTGAACACTGTACCGTGCTCTGTGAACACTGTACTATGCTGTGTGAACACTGTACTGTGCTGTGTGAACATTATACTGTGCTGTGTGAACACTGTACTGTGCTGTGTGAACACTGTACTGTGCTGTGTGAACACTGTACTCTGCTGTGTGAACACTGTACTGTGCTGTGTGAACACTGTACTATGCTGTGTGAACACTGTACTGTGCTGTGTGAACACTGTACTCTGCTGTGTGAACACTGTACTGTGCTGTGTGAACACTGTACTGTGCTGTGTGAACACTGTACTCTGCTGTGTGAACACTGTACTGTGCTGTGTGAACACTGTACTATGCTGTGTGAACACTGTACTGTGCTGTGTGAACACTGTACTCTGCTGTGTGAACACTGTACTGTGCTGTGTGAACACTGTACTGTGCTGTGTGAACACTGTACTCTGCTGTGTGAACACTGTACTGTGCTGTGTGTACACTGTACTATTCTGTGTGAACACTGTACCGTGCTGTGTGACCACTGTACTGTGCTGTGTGAACACTGTACTGTGCTGTGTGAACACTGTACTGTGCTATGTGAACACTGTACTGTGCTGTGTGAACACTGTACTGTGCCGTGTGAACACTGTACTGTGCTGTGTGAGCATTGTACTCTGCTGTGTGAACACTGTACTCTGCTGTGTGAACACTGTACTGTGCTGTGTGAACACTCTACTGTGCTGTGTGAACACTGTACTGTGCTGTGTGAACACTGCACTGTTCTGTGTGAACACTGTACCGTGCTCTGTGAACACTGTACTGTGCTGTGTGAACACTGTACTGTGCTGTGTGAACACTGTACGGTGCTGTGTGAACACTGTACTGTGCTTTGTGAACACTGTACTGTGCTGTGTGAACACTGTACTCTGCTGTGTGAACACTGTACTGTGCTGTGTGAACACTGTACTCTGCTGTGTGAACACTGTACTGTGCTGTGTGAACACCGTACTCTGCTGTGTGAACACTGTACTGTGCTGTGTGAACACTCTACTCTGCTGTGTGAACACTGTACTGTGCTGTGTGAACACTGTACTGTTCTGTGTGAACACTGTAACCGTGCTGTGTGAACACTGTACCGTGATGTGTTAACACTGTACCGTGCTGTGTGAACACTGCACTGTGCTGTGTGAACACTGTAACGTGTCGTGTGAACACTGTACCGTGCTGTGTGAACACTGTACATTGATGTGTGAACACTGTACCGTGCTGTGTGAAAACTGTACCGTGCTGCGTGAACAATGTACCGTGCTGTGTGAACATTGTACTGTGCTGTGTGAAAACTATACAGTGCTGTGTGAACACTATAACGTGCTGTGTGAACACTGTACCGTGCTGTGTGAACACTGTATCGTGCTGTGTGAACACTGTACCGTGCTGTGTGAACACTGTACCGTGCTGTGCGATCACTGCACCGTGCTGTGTGAACACTGCACCGTGCTGTGTGAACACTGCACCATGCTGTGTGAACACTGTTCCGTGCTGTGTGAACACTGTTCCGTGCTGCGTGAACTCTGTACCGTGCTGTGTGAACACTGTACCGTGCTGCGTGAACACTGTACCGTGCTGTGTGAACACTGTACCGTGCTGTGTGAACACTGTACCGTTCTGTGTAAACACTGCACCGTGCTGTGTGAAAACTGTTCCGTGCTGTGTTAACACTGTACTGTGCTGTGTGAACATTGTACCGTGCTGTGTAAACACTGCACTCTGCTGTGTGAACACTGAACCGTGCTGTGTGAACACTGTACCGTGCTGTGTGAACACTGTACGTGCTGCGTGAACACTGTACCGTGCTGTGTGAACACTGCACCGTGCTGTGTGAACACTGCACTGTGCTGTGTGAATACTGCACCGTGCTGTGTGAACACTGTACCGTGCTGCGTGAACTCTGTACCGTGCTGTGTGAACACTGTACCGTGCTGTGCAAACATTGTACCGTGCTGTGTGAACACTGTACAACGCTGTGTGAACACTTCACCTTGCTGTGCGAACACTGCACCGTGCTGTGTGAACACTGCACCGTGCTGTGTGAACACTGTACTGTGCTGTGCGAAAACTGCACCGTGCTGTGTGAACACTGTACAGTGCTGTGTGAACACTGTACCGTGCTGTGTGAACAGTGTACCTTGCTGTGAGAACACTGTAGTGTGCTGTGTGAACACTGTACCGTGCTGTGTGAACACTGTACCGTGCTGTGTGAACAATGTACTGTGCTGTGTGAACGCTTTACCGTGCTGTGTGAACACTGTACCGTGCTGTTTGAACACTGAACCGTGCTGTGTGAACACTGTACCGTGCTGTGTGAACACTGTACTGTGCTGCGTGAACACTGTACCGTGCTGTGTGAACACTGTACCGTGCTCTGTGAACATTGTACTGTGCTGTGTGAACACTGTACCGTGCTGTGTGAACACTGTACCGTGCTATGTGAACACTGTACCGTGCTGTGTGAACACTGTACCGTGCTGTGTGAACACTGTACTCTGCTGTGTGAACACTGTACCGTGCTGAGTGAACACTCTACTGTGCTGTGTGAACACTCTACTGTGCTGTGTGAACACTGTACTGTGCTGTGTGAACACTGTACTGTTCTGTGTGAACACTGTACCGTGCTCTGTGAACAATGTACTGTACTGTGTGAACACTGTACTCTGCTATGTGAACACTGTACTCTGCTGTGTGAACACTGTACTGTGCTGTGTGAACACTGTACTGTACTGTGTGAACACTGTACTGTGCTGTGTGAACACTGTACTCTGCTGTGTGAACACTGTGCTGTGCTGTGTGAACACTGTACTCTGCTGTGTGAACACTGTACTCTGCTGTGTGAACACTGTACTCTGTTGTGTGAACACTGTACTGTGCTGTGTGTACACTGTACTGTTCTGTGTGAACACTGTACCGTGCTGTGTGAACACTGTACTGTGCTGTGTGAACACTGTACTGTGCTGTGTGAACACTGTACTGTGCTATGTGAACACTGTACTGTGCTGTGTGAACACTGTACTGTGCCGTGTGAACACTGTACTGTGCTGTGTGAACACTGTACTCTGCTGTGTGAACGCTGTACTCTGCTGTGTGAACACTGTACTGTGCTGTGTGAACACTCTACTGTGCTGTGTGAACACTGTACTGTGCTGTGTGAACACTGTATTGTTCTGTGTGAACACTGTACCGTGCTCTGTGAACACTGTACTGTGCTGTGTGAACACTGTACTGTGCTGTGTGAACACTGTACTGTGCTGTGTGAGCACTGTACTGTGCTGTGTGAACACTGTACTGTGCTGTGTAAGCACTGTACTCTGCTGATGAACACTGTACTGTGCTGTGTGAACACTGTACTCTGCTGAGTGAACACTGTACTGTGCTGTGTGAACACTGTACTCTGCTGTGTGAACACTGTACTGTGCTGTGTGAACACTCTACTCTGTTGTGTGAACACTGTACTCTGCTGTGTGAACACTGTACTGTGCTGTGTGAACACTGTACTGTTCTGTGTGAACACTGTACCGTGCTGTGTGAACACTGTACCGTGCTGTGTTAACACTGTACCGTGCTGTGTGAACACTGCACTGTGCTGTGTGAACACTGTAACGTGTCGTGTGAACACTGTACCGTGCTGTGTGAATACTGTACCGTGCTGTGTGAACACTGTACATTGATGTGTGAACACTGTACCGTGCTGTGTGAACATTGTACCGTGCTGCGTGAACAATGTACCGTGCTGTGCGAACATTGTACTGTGCAGTGTGAACATTATACCGTGCTGTGTGAACACTGTTCCGTGCTGTGTGAACACTGTATCGTGCTGTGTGAACACTGCACCGTGCTGTGTTAACACTGTAACGTGCTTTGTGAACACTGTACCGTGCTGTGTTAACACTGTACCGTGCTGTGTTAACACTGTACCGTGCTGTGTGAACATTGCACCGTGCTGTTTGAACACTGTACCGTACTGTGTTAACACTGTTCTGTGTTGTGTGAACACTGTAACGTTTTGTGCGAACACTGTACCGTGCTGTGTTAACACTGTACCGTGCTGTGTGAACACTGCACCGAGCTGTGTGAACACTGTCCCGTGCTGTGTTAACACTGTACCGTGCTGTGTGAACACTGCACCGTGCTGTGTGAACACTGTAACGTGTTGTGTGAACACTGTACCGTGCTGTGTGAACACTATACCGTGCTGTGTGAACACTGTACTTTGCTGTGTGAACACTGTACCGTGCTGCGTGAACACTGTACAGTGCTGTGTGAAAACTATACAGTGCTGTGTGAACACTATACCGTGCTGTGTGAACACTGTACCGTGCTGTGTGAACACTGTATCGTGCTGTGTGAACACTGTACCGTGCTGTGTGAACACTGTAATGTGCTGTGCGAACACTGCACCGTGCTGTGTGAACACTGCACCGTGCTGTGTGAACACTGCACCATGCTGTGTGAACACTGTACCGTGCTGTGTGAACACTGTTCCGTGCTGCGTGAACTCTGTACCGTGCTGTGTGAACACTGTACCGTGCTGTGTGAACACTGTACCGTGCTGTGTGAACACTGTACCGTGCTGTGTGAACACTGTACCGTTCTGTGTAAACACTGCACCGTGCTGTGTGAAAACTGTACCGTGCTGTGTGAACACTGTACTGTGCTGTGTGAACATTGTACCGTGCTGTGTGAACACTGCACTCTGCTGTATGAACACTGTACCGTGCTGTGTGAACACTGTACCGTGCTGTGTGAACACTGTACGTGCTGCGTGAACACTGTACCGTGCTGTGTGAACACTGCACCGTGCTGTGTGAACACTGCACTGTGCTGTGTGAATACTGCACCGTGCTGTGTGAACACTGTACCGTGCTGTGTGAACTCTGTACCGTGCTGTGTGAACACTGTACCGTGCTGTGTGAACATTGTACCGTGCTGTGTGAACACTGTACAACGCTGTGTGAACACTTCACCTTGCTGTGTGAACACTGCACCGTGCTGTGTGAACACTGCACCGTGCTGTGTGAACACTGTACTGTGCTATGCGAAAACTACACCGTGCTGTGTGAACACTGTACCGTGCTGTGTGAACACTGTACCGTGCTGTGTGAACAGTGTACCTTGCTGTGAGAACACTGTAGTGTGCTGTGTGAACACTGTACCGTGCTGTGTGAACACTGTACCGTGCTGTGTGAACAATGTACTGTGCTGTGTGAACGCTTTACCGTGCTGTGTGAACACTGTACAGTGCTGTTTGAACACTGAACCGTGCTGTGTGAACACTGTACCGTGCTGTGTGAACACTGTACTGTGCTGTGTGAACACTGTACCGTGCTGTGTGAACACTGTACCGTGCTCTGTGAACATTGTACTGTGCTGTGTGAACACTGTACCGTGCTGTGTGAACACTGTACCGTGCTATGTGAACACTGTACCGTGCTGTGTGAACACTGTACCGTGCTGTGTGAACACTGTACTCTGCTGTGTGAACACTGTACCGTGCTGAGTGAACACTCTACTGTGCTGTGTGAACACTCTACTGTGCTGTGTGAACACTGTACTGTGCTGTGTGAACACTGTACTGTTCTGTGTGAACACTGTACCGTGCTCTGTGAACAATGTACTGTGCTGTGTGAACACTGTACTCTGCTATGGGAACACTGTACTCTGCTGTGTGAACACTGTACTGTGCTGTGTGAACACTGTACTGTGCTGTGTGAACATTATACTGTGCTGTGTGAACACTGTACTGTACTGTGTGAACACTGTACTGTGCTGTGTGAACACTGTACTCTGCTGTGTGAACACTGTGCTGTGCTGTGTGAACACTGTACTCTGCTGTGTGAACACTGTACTGTGCTGTGTGAACACTGTACTCTGCTGTGTGAACACTGTACTGTGCTGTGTGAACACTCTACTCTGCTGTGTGAACAATGTACTCTGCTGTGTGAACACTGTACTGTGCTGTGTGTACACTGTACTGTTCTGTGTGAACACTGTACCGTGCTGTGTGAACACTGTACTGTGCTGTGTGAACACTGTACTGTGCTGTGTGAACACTGTACTGTGCTATGTGGACACTGTACTGTGCTGTGTGAACACTGTACTGTGCCGTGTGAACACTGTACTGTGCTGTGTGAACACTGTACTCTGCTGTGTGAACGCTGTACTCTGCTGTGTGAACACTGTACTGTGCTGTGTGAACACTCTACTGTGCTGTGTGAACACTGTACTGTGCTGTGTGAACACTGTATTGTTCTGTGTGAACACTGTACCGTGCTCTGTGAACACTGTACTGTGCTGTGTGAACACTGTACTGTGCTGTGTGAACACTGTACTGTGCTGTGTGAACACTGTACCGTGCTGTGTGAACACTGTACTGTGCTGTGTAAGCACTGTACTCTGCTGTGTGAACACTGTACTGTGCTGTGTGAACACTGTACTCTTTTGAGTGAACACTGTACTGTGCTGTGTGAACACTGTACTCTGCTGTGTGAACACTGTACTGTGCTGTGTGAACACTCTACTCTGCTGTGTGAACACTGTACTCTGCTGTGTGAACACTGTACTGTGCTGTGTGAACACTGTACTGTTCTGTGTGAACACTGTACCGTGCTGTGTGAACACTGTACCGTGCTGTGTTAACACTGTACCGTGCTGTGTGAACACTGCACTGTGCTGTGTGAACACTGTAACGTGTCGTGTGAACACTGTACCGTGCTGTGTGAACACTGTACCGTGCTGTGTGAACACTGTACATTGATGTGTGAACACTGTACCTTGCTGTGTGAACATTGTACCGTGCTGCGTGAACAATGTACCGTGCTGTGTGAACATTGTACTGTGCTGTGTGAACATTATACCGTGCTGTGTGAACACTGTTCCGTGCTGTGTGAACACTGTATCGTGCTGTGTGAACACTGCACCGTGCTGTGTTAACACTGTAACGGGCTTTGTGAACACTGTACCGTGCTGTGTTAACACTGTACCGTGATGTGTTAACACTGTACCGTGCTGTGTGAACATTGCACACTGCTGTTTGAACACTGTACCGTACTGTGTTAACACTGTTCTTTGTTGTGTGAACACTGTAACGTTTTGTGCAAACACTGTACCGTGCTGTGTTAACACTGTACCGTGCTGTGTGAACACTGCACCGTGCTGTGTGAACACTGTACCGTGCTGTGTTAACACTGTACCGTGCAGTGTGAACACTGTACCGTGCTGTGTGAACACTGTAACGTGTTGTGTGAACACTGTACCGTGCTGTGTGAACACTATACCGTGCTGTGTGAACACTGTACCTTGCTGTGTGAACACTGTATCGCGCTGTGTGAACACTGTACCGTGCTGTGTGAACACTGTACCGTGCTGTGCGAACACTGCACCGTGCTGTGTGAACACTGCACCGTGCTGTGTGAACACTGCACCATGCTGTGTGAACACTGTACCGTGCTGTGTGAACACTGTTCCGTGCTGCGTGAACTCTGTACCGTGCTGTGTGAACACTGTACCGTGCTGTGTGAACACTGTACCGTTCTGTGTAAACACTGCACCGTGCTGTGTGAAAACTGTACCGTGCTGTGTGAATACTGTACTGTGCTGTGTGAACATTGTACCGTGCTGTGTGAACACTGCACTCTGCTGTGTGAACACTGTACCGTGCTGTGTGAACACTGTACCGTGCTGTGTGAACACTGTACCGTGCTGTGTGAACACTGCACCGTGCTGTGTGAATACTGCACCGTGCTGTGTGAACACTGTACCGTGCTGCGTGAACTCTGTACCGTGCTGTGTGAACACTGTACCGTGCTGTGTGAACATTGTACCGTGCTGTGTGAACACTGTACAACGCTGTGTGAACACTTCACCTTGCTGTGTGAACACTTCACCGTGCTGTGTGAACACTGCACCTTGGTGTGTGAACACTGTACTGTGCTGTGTGAAAACTGCACCGTGCTGTGTGAACACTGTACCGTGCTGTGTGAACACTGTACCGTGCTGTGTGAAAACTGCACCGTGCTGCGTGAACACTGCACCTTGCTGTGTGAACACTGTACTGTGCTGTGTGAAAACTGCACCGTGCTTTGTGAACACTGTACCGTGCTATGTGAACACTGTACCGTGCTGTGTGAACACTGTACCTTGCTGTGAGAACACTGTACTGTGCTGTGTGAACACTGTACTGTGCTGTGTGAACACTGTACCATGCTGTGTGAACAATGTACTGTGCTGTGTGAACGCTTTACCGTGCTGTGTGAACACTGTACCGTACTGTTTGAACACTGAACCGTGCTGTGTGAACACTGTACCGTGCTGTGTGAACACTGTACTGTGCTGTGTGAACACTGTACCGTGCTGTGTGAACACTGTACCGTGCTCTGTAAACATTGTACTGTGCTGTGTGAACACTGTACCGTGCTGTGTGAACACTGTACCGTGCTGTGTGAACACTGTACCGTGCTATGTGAACACTGTACTGTGCTGTGTGAACACTGTACCGAGCTGTGTGAACACTGTACTGTGCTGTGTGAACACTGTACCGTGCTGAGTGAACACTCTACTGTGCTGTGTGAACACTCTACTGTGTTGTGTGAACACTGTACTGTGCTGTGTGAACACTGTACTGTTCTGTGTGAACACTGTTCCGTGCTCTGTGAACACTGTACTGTGCTGTGTGAACACTGTACTGTGCATTGTGAACATTATACTTTGCTGTGTGAACACTGTACTGTGCTGTGTGAACACTGTACTGTGCTGTGTGAATACTGTGCTCTGCTTTGTGAACACTGTACAGTGCTGTGTGAACACTGTACTCTGCTGTGTGAACACTGTACTGTGCTGTGTGAACACTGTACTCTGCTGTGTGAACACTGTACTGTGCTGTGTGAACACTCTACCCTCCTGTGTGAACACTGTACTCTGCTGTGTGAACACTGTACTGTGCTGTGTGTACACTGTACTGTTCTGTGTGAACACTGTACCGTGCTGTGTGAACACTGTACTGTGCAGTGTGAACATTGTACTGTGCTGTGTGAACACTGTACTGTGCTGTGTGAACACTGTACTCTGCTGTGTGAACACTGTACTCTGCTGTGTGAACACTGTACTGTGCTGTGTGAACACTCTACTGTGCTGTGTGAACACTGTACTGTGCTGTGTGAACACTGTACTGTTCTGTGTGAACACTGTTCTGTGCTGTGTGAACACTGTACTGTGCTGTGTGAACACTGTACTGTGCTATGTGTACACTGTACTGTGCTGTGTGAACACTGTACTGTGCAGTGTGAACACTGTACTGTGCTGTGTGAACACTGTACTCTGCTGTGTGAACACTGTACTCTGTTGTGTTAACACTGTACTGTGCGCTGTGAACACTGTACTGTGCTGTGTGAACACTGTACTCTGCTGTGTGAACACTGTACTCTGCTGTGTGAACACTGTACTGTGCTGTGTGAACACTGTACTCTGCTGTGTGAACACTGTACTGTGCTGTGTGAACACTGTACTCTGCTGTGTGAACACTGTTCTCTGCTGTGTGAACTCTGTACTCTTCTGTGCGAACACTGTACTGTGCTGTGTGAACACTGTACTGTGCTGTGTGAACACTGTACTCTGCTGTGTGAACACTGTACTCTGCTGTGTGAACACTGTACTGTGCTGTGTGAACACTGTACTGTTCTGTGTGAACACTGTACTGTGCTGTATGAACACTGTACCGTGCTGTGTGAACACTGTACTGTGCTGTGTGAACACTGTACTGTGCTGTGTGAAAACTGTACTGTGCTGTGTGAACACTGTACTTTGCTGTGTGAACACTGTACTGTGCCGTGTGAACACTGTACTGTACTGTGTGAACACTGTACTGTGCTGTGTGAACACTGTACTCTGCTGTGTGAACACTGTATTGTGCTGTGTGAACACTGTACCGTGCTGTGTGAACACTGTACTGTGCTGTGTGAACACTGTACTGTGCTGTGTGAACACTGTACTGTGCTATGTGAACACTGTACTTTGCTGTGTGAACACTGTACTGTGCCGTGTGAACACTGTACTGTACTGTGTGAACACTGTACTGTGCTGTGTGAACACTGTACTCTGCTGTGTGAACACTGTACTGTGCTGTGTGAACACTGTACTCTGCTGTGTGAACACTGTACTCTGCTGTGTGAACACTATACCGTGCTGTGTGAACACTGTACCTTGCTGTGTGAACACTTTACCGTGCTGTGTGAACACTGTACCTTGCTGTGTGAACATTGTACCGTGGTGCGTGAACACTGTACCGTGCTGTGTGAAAACTATACAGTGCTGTGTGAACACTATACCGTGCTGTGTGAACACTGTTCCGTGCTGTGTGAACACTGTATCGCGCTGTGTGAACACTGTACCGTGCTGTGTGAACACTGTACCGTGCTGTGCGAACACTGCACCGTGCTGTGTGAACACTGCACCGTGCTGTGTGAACACTGCACCATGCTGTGTGAACACTGTACCGTGCTGTGTGAACACTGTTCCGTGCTGCGTGAACTCTGTACCGTGCTGTGTGAACACTGTACCGTGCTGTGTGAACACTGTACCGTGCTGGGTGAACACTGTACCGTGCTGTGTGAACACTGTACCGTTCTGTGTAAACACTGCACCGTGCTGTGTGAAAACTGTACCGTGCTGTGTGAACACTGTACTGTGCTGTGTGAACATTGTACCGTGCTGTGTGAACACTGCACTCTGCTGTGTGAACACTGTACCGTGCTGTGTGAACACTGTACCGTGCTGCGTGAACTCTGTACCGTGCTGTGTGAACACTGTACCGTGCTGTGTGAACATTGTACCGTGCTGTGTGAACACTGTACAATGATGTGTGAACACTTCACCTTGCTGTGTGAACACTTCACCGTGCTGTGTGAACACTGCACCTTGCTGTGTGAACACTGTACTGTGCTGTGTGAAAACTGCACCGTGCTGTGTGAACACTGTACCGTGCTGTGTGAACACTGTACCGTGCTGTGTGAACACTGTACCTTGCTGTGAGAACACTGTACTGTGCTGTGTGAACACTGTACCGTGCTGTGTGAACACTGTACCGTGCTGTGTGAACAATGTACTGTGCTGTGTGAACGCTTTACCGTGCTGTGTGAACACTGTACCGTACTGTTTGAACACTGAACCGTGCTGTGTGAACACTGTACCGTGCTGTGTGAACACTGTACTGTGCTGTGTGAACACTGTACCGTGCTGTGTGAACACTGTACCGTGCTCTGTGAACATTGTACTGTGCTGTGTGAACACTGTACCGTGCTGTGTGAACACTGTACCGTGCTGTGTGAACACTGTACCGTGCTATGTGAACACTGTACTGTGCTGTGTGAACACTGTACTGTGCTGTGTGAACACTGTACCGTGCTGTGTGAACACTGTACTGTGCTGTGTGAACACTGTACCGTGCTGAGTGAACACTCTACTGTGCTGTGTGAACACTCTACTGTGTTGTGTGAACACTGTACTGTGCTGTGTGAACACTGTACTGTTCTGTGTGAACACTGTACCGTGCTCTGTGAACACTGTAATGTGCTGTGTGAACACTGTACTGTGCATTGTGAACATTATACTTTGCTGTGTGAACACTGTACTGTGCTGTGTGAACACTGTACTGTGCTGTGTGAATACTGTGCTCTGCTTTGTGAACACTGTACAGTGCTGTGTGAACACTGTACTCTGCTGTGTGAACACTGTACTGTGCTGTGTGAACACTGTACTCTGCTGTGTGAACACTGTACTGTGCTGTGTGAACACTCTACTCTCCTGTGTGAACACTGTACTCTGCTGTGTGAAAACTGTACTGTGCTGTGTGTACACTGTACTGTTCTGTGTGAACACTGTACCGTGCTGTGTGAACACTGTACTGTGCTGTGTGAACACTGTACTGTGCTGTGTGAACACTGTACTGTGCTGTGTGAACACTGTACTCTGCTGTGTGAACACTGTACTCTGCTGTGTGAACACTGTACTGTGCTGTGTGAACACTCTACTGTGCTGTGTGAACACTGTACTGTGCTGTGTGAACACTGTACTGTTCTGTGTGAACACTGTACTGTGCTGTGTGAACACTGTACTGTGCTGTGTGAACACTGTACTGTGCTATGTGAACACTGTACTGTGCTGTGTGAACACTGTACTGTGCCGTGTGAACACTGTACTGTGCTGTGTGAACGCTGTACTCTGCTGTGTGAACACTGTACTCTGTTGTGTTAACACTGTACTGTGCCCTGTGAACACTGTACTGTGCTGTGTGAACACTGTACTCTGCTGTGTGAACACTGTACTCTGCTGTGTGAACACTGTACTGTGCTGTGTGAACACTGTACTCTGCTGTGTGAACACTGTACTCTGCTGTGTGAACACTGTACTCTGCTGTGTGAACACTGTACTCTGCTGTGTGAACACTGTACTCTTCTGTGCGAACACTGTACTCTGCTGTGTGAACACTGTACTGTGCTGTGTGAACACTGTACTCTGCTGTGTGAACACTGTACTCTGCTGTGTGAACACTGTACTGTGCTGTGTGAACACTGTACTGTTCTGTGTGAACACTGTACCGTGCTGTGTGAACACTGTACTGTGCTGTGTGAACACTGTACTGTGCTGTGTGAAAACTGTACCGTGCTGTGTGAACACTGTACTGTGCTGTGTGAACACTGTACTCTGCTGTGTGAAAACTGTACTGTGCTGTGTGAACACTGTACTCTGCTGTGTGAACACTGTACTGTGTTGTGTGAACACTGTACTGTGCTGTGTGAACACTGTACTGTGCTGTGTGAACACTGTACTCTGCTGTGTGAACACTGTATTGTGCTGTGTGAACACTGTACCGTGCTGTGTGAACACTGTACTGTGCTGTGTGAACACTGTACTGTGCTGTGTGAACACTGTACTGTGCTATGTGAACACTGTACTTTGCTGTGTGAACACTGTACTGTGCCGTGTGAACACTGTACTGTACTGTGTGAACACTGTACTGTGCTGTGTGAACACTGTACTCTGCTGTGTGAACACTGTACTGTGCTGTGTGAACACTGTACTCTGCTGTGTGAACACTGTACTCTGCTGTGTGAACACTGTACTGTGCTCTGTGAACACTGTACTCTGCTGTGTGAACACTGTACTCTGTTCTGTGAACACTGTACTGTGGTGTGTGAACACTGTACTCTGCTGTGTGAACACTGTACTGTGCTGTGTGAACACTGTACCGTGCTGTGTGAACACTGTACTGTGCTGTGTGAACATTGTTCCGTGCTGTGTGAACACTGTACTGTGCTATGTGAACACTGTACTTTGCTGTGTGAACACTGTACTGTGCCGTGTGAACACTGTACTGTGCTGTGTGAACACTGTACTGTGCTGTGTGAACACTGTACTCTGCTGTGTGAACACTGTACTGTGCTGTGTGAACACTGTACTCTGCTGTGTGAACACTGTACTCTGCTGTGTGAACACTGTACTGTGCTCTGTGAACACTGTACTCTGCTGTGTGAAAACTGTACTCTGTTCTGTGAACACTGTACTGTGCTCTGTGAACACTGTACTCTGCTGTGTGAACACTGTACTCTGTTCTGTGAACACTGTACTGTGCTGTGTGAACACTGTACTCTGCTGTGTGAACACTGTACTCTGTTCTGTGAACACTGTACTGTGCTGTGTGAACACTGTACTCTGCTGTGTGAACACTGTACTGTGCTGTGTGAACACTGTACTCTGCTGTGTGAACACTGTACTGTGCTCTGTGAACACTGTACTCTGCTGTGTGAACACTGTGCTCTGTTCTGTGAACACTGTACTGTGCTGTGTGAACACTGTTCTCTGTTGTGTGAACACTGTACTCTGTTCTGTGAACACTGTACTGTGCTGTGTGAACACTGTTCTCTGTTCTGTGAACACTGTACTCTGCTGTGTGAACACTGTACTCTGTTCTGTGAACACTGTACTCTGTTCTGTGAACACTGTACTCTGCTGTGTGAACACTGCACTCTGTTCTGTGAACACTGTACTGTGCTGTGTGACCGCTCGTAAGCTCCTCTCTTCTATGTGCGGGTTATTTGTGTATTCTACAGTCACGGTACTGTGGAATTTTGTTACGTGAGTACTATACTATGTGAGTACTATGCTATGTGAGTACTCTACTATGTGAGTATTATACTATGTGAGTACTATACTATGTGAGTACTATACTATATGAGTACTATACTATGTGAGTACTATTCTATGTGAGTATTATACTATATGAGTACTATACTATGTGAGTACTATACTATGTGAGTACTATACTATGTGATTACTATACTATGTGATTACTATACTATGTGAGTACTATACTATGTTAGTACTATTCTATGTGATTACTATACTATGTGATTACTATATTATGTGATTACTATACTATGTGATTACGATACTATGTGAGTACTATTCTATGTGATTACTATACTATGTGAGTACTATACTATGTGAGTACTATTCTTTGTGATTACTATACTATGTGATTACTATACTATGTGATTACTGTACTATGTGAGTACTATTGTATGTGATTACTATACTATGTGAGTCCTATACTATGTGAGTACTATTCTATGTGATTACTATACTATGTGAGTACTATACTATGTGAGTACTATTCTATGTGATTACTATACTATGTGATTATTATACTATGTGAGTACTATACTATGTGATTACTATACTATGTGAGTACTATACTGTGTGAGTACTATACTTTGTGAGTACTATTCTATGTGATTACTATACTATGTGAGTACTATTCTATGTGATTACTATAGTATGTGAGTACTATTCTATGTTATTACTATACTATGTGAGTACTATTCTATGTGAGTGCTGTACTATGTGAGTACTATACTCTGTGAGTACTATACTATGTGAGTAATATACTACGTGAGTACTATACTATGTGAGTACTATACTTTATGAGTACTATTCTATGTGATTACTATACAATGTTAGTATTATTCTATGTGATTACTATACTATGTGAGTACTATTCTATGTGATTACTATACTATGTGAGTACTATTCTATGTGATTACTATACTATGTGAGTACTATTCTATGTGATTACTATACTATGTGAGTACTATTCTATGTGATTACTATACTATGTGCGTACTATTCTATGTTATTACTATACTATGTGATTACTATTCTATGTGATTACTATACTATGTGAGTACTATTCTTTGTGATTACTATACTATGTGAGTACTATTCTATGTGATTACTATACTATGTGAGTACTATTCTACGTGAGTACTATACTATGTGAGTACTATACTATGTGATTACTATACTATGTGAGTACTATACTATGTGATTACTATACTATGTGATTACTATACTATGTGATTACTATACTATGTGAGTACTATACTATGTGAGTACTATTCTATGTTATTACTATACTATGTGAGTACTATTCTATGTGAGTACTATACTATGTGAGTACTATACTATGTGAGTACTATACTATGTGAGTACTATACTATGTGAGTACTATTCTATGTGATTACTATACTATGTGAGTACTATTCTATGTGATTACTATACTATGTGAGTACTATTCTATGTGATTACTATACTATGTGAGTACTATTCTATGTGATTACTATACTATGTGAGTACTATTCTATGTGATTACTATACTATGTGAGTACTATTCTACGTGAGTACTATACTATGTGAGTACTATTCTATGTGATTACTATACTATGTGAGTACTATACTATGTCAGTACTATACTATGTGAGTACTATACTATGTGAGTACTATACTATGTGAGTACTATACTATGTCAGTACTATACTATGTGAGTACTATACTATGTCAGTACTATACTATGTCAGTACTATACTATGTGAGTACTATACTATGTGAGTACTATACTATGTCAGTACTATACTATGTGAGTACTATACTATGTGATTACTATACTATGTGAGTACTATACTATGTCAGTACTATACTATGTGAGTACTATACTATGTGAGTACTATTCTATGTGATTACTATACTATGTGATTACTATATTATGTGATTACTATACTATGTGATTACGATGCTATGTGAGTACTATTCTATGTGATTACTATACTATGTGAGTACTATACTATGTGAGTACTATTCTTTGTGATTACTATACTATGTGATTACTATACTATGTGATTACTATACTATGTGATTACTGTACTATGTGAGTACTATTGTATGTGATTACTATACTATGTGAGTACTATACTATGTGAGTACTATTCTATGTGATTACTATACTATGTGAGTACTATACTATGTGAGTACTATTCTATGTGATTACTATACTATGTGATTACTATACAATGTGAGTACTATACTATGTGATTACTCTACTATGTGAGTACTATACTGTGTGAGTACTATACTTTGTGAGTACTATTCTATGTGATTACTATACTATGTGAGTACTATTCTATGTGATTACAGTAGTATGTGAGTACCATTCTATGTTATTACTATACTATGTGAGTACTATTCTATGTGAGTACTATACTATGTGAGTACTATACTCTGTGAGTACTATACTATGTGAGTAATATACTATGTGAGTACTATACTATGTGAGTACTATACTTTATGAGTACTATTCTATGTGATTTCTATACAATGTTAGTATTATTCTATGTGATTACTATACTATCAAAATTGAGGTTCAGACATGTATGCGGTGAGCCCCAGACCGACAAAATGAGACTAGTCACGAGGGAGCATTCACCAAATTCAACTTCAATAACAAAAACATAAAGTGGGACCAAGTAAACCAAGTCCTAACCGATATAAGCTGGGAAGATACACTAAGCAACACAGACCCCAACTTATGCCTAGAACAGATTAACTCGGTGGCACTCGATGTATGCACAAGGCTTATTCCTCTAAGAAAAAGGAGGAGTAGATGTAAAATAGAAAGAGACAGGCGCTCCCTTTACAGGCGACGGAAAAGAATAACAGAGCGGCTAAAAGAGGTCAATATATCTGAAATGCGTAGGGAGACACTGGTCAGAGAAATAGCAAGCATCGAACTTAAGCTAAAAGAATCCTTTAGGAGTCAGGAATCGCGGGAAGAACTAAAAGCCATAAATGAAATCGAAAGAAACCCAAAGTATTTCTTCTCCTATGC
Source organism: Cherax quadricarinatus (assembly GCF_038502225.1). NCBI lineage: Eukaryota > Metazoa > Arthropoda > Malacostraca > Decapoda > Parastacidae > Cherax > Cherax quadricarinatus. The sequence goes on along the minus strand of NW_027199330.1, from coordinate 2,063 downwards.
CAAATCAAAATCGAGAACAACGTCCAGTATTGGGCCCCTACTTAAACAAGATGGGTCCTACACAGATGACAGCAAGGAAATGAGTGAGCTACTCAAGTCCCAATATGACTCAGTTTTTAGCAAGCCGCTAACCAGACTGAGAGTCGAAGATCAAAATGAATTTTTTATGAGAGCCACAAAATTTGATTAACACAAGCCTATCCGATGTTATCCTGACGCCAAATGACTTCGAACAGGCGATAAATGACATGCCCATGCACTCTGCCCCAGGGCCATACTCATGGAACTCTGTGTTCATCAAGAACTGCAAGAAGCCCCTATCACGAGCCTTTTCCATCCTATGGAGAGGGAGCATGGACACGGGGGTCGTCCCTCAGTTACTAAAAACAACAGACATAGCCCCACTCCACAAAGGGGGCAGTAAAGCAATAGCAAAGAACTACAGACCAATAGCACTAACATCCCATATCATAAAAATCTTTGAAAGGGTCCTAAGAAGCAAGATCACCACCCATCTAGAAACCCATCAGTTACACAACCCAGGGCAACATGGGTTTAGAACAGGTCGCTCCTGTCTATCTCAACTATTGGATCACTACGACAAGGTCCTAAATGCACTAGAAGACAAAAAGAATGCAGATGTAATATATACAGACTTTGCAAAAGCCTTCGACAAGTGTGACCATGGCGTAATAGCGCACAAAATGCGTGCTAAAGGAATAACAGGAAAAGTCGGTCGATGGATCTATAATTTCCTCACTAACAGAACACAGAGAATAGTCGTCAACAGAGTAAAGTCCGAGGCAGCTACGGTGAAAAGCTCTGTTCCACAAGGCACAGTACTAGCTCCCATCTTGTTCCTCATCCTCATATCCGACATAGACAAGGATGTCAGCCACAGCACCGTGTCTTCCTCTGCAGATGACACCCGAATCTGCATGACAGTGTCTTCCATTGCAGACACTGCAAGGCTCCAGGCGGACATCAACCAAATCTTTCAGTGGGCTGCGGAAAACAATATGAAGTTCAACGATGAGAAATTTCAATTACTCAGATATGGTAAACATGAGGAAATTAAATCTTCATCAGAGTACAAAACAAATTCTGGCCACAAAATAGAGCGAAACACCAACGTCAAAGACCTGGGACTGATTATGTCGGAGGATCTCACCTTCAAGGGCCATAACATTGTATCAATCGCATCTGCTAGAAAAATGACAGGATGGATAATGAGAACCTTCAAAACTAGGGAGGCCAAGCCCATGATGACACTCTTCAGGCCACTTGTTCTATCTAGGCTGGAATATTACTGCACTCTAACAGCACCTTTCAAGGCAGGTGAAATTGCCGACCTAGAAAATGTACAGAGATCTTTCACGGCGCGCATAACGGAGATAAAACACCTCAATTACTGGGAGCGCTTGAGGTTTCTAAACCTGTATTCCCTGGAACGCAGGAGGGAGAGATACATGATTATATACACCTGGAAAATCCTAGAGGGACTAGTACCGAACTTGCACACGAAAATCACTCACTACGAAAGCAAAAGACTTGGCAGACGATGCACCATCCCCCCAATGAAAAGCAGGGGTGTCACTAGCACGTTAAGAGACCATACAATAAGTGTCAGGGGCCCGAGACTGTTCAACTGCCTCCCAGCACACATAAGGGGGATAACCAACAGACCCCTGGCAGTCTTCAAGCTGGCACTGGACAAGCACCTAAAGTCAGTTCCTGATCAGCCGGGCTGTGGCTCGTACGTTGGTTTGCGTGCAGCCAGCAGCAACAGCCTGGTTGATCAGAGGCTGATCCACCAGGAGGCCTGGTCACAGACCGGGCCGCGGGGGCGTTGACCCCCGAAACTCTCTCCAGGTAAACTCCAGGTAAACTATGTGAGTACTATTCTATGTGATTACTATACTATGTGAGTACTATTCTATGTGATTACTATACTATGTGAGTACTATACTATGTGAGTACTATACTATGTGAATACTATTCTATGTGATTACTATACTATGTGAGAACTATTCTATGTGATTACTATACTATGTGAGTACTAT
>NW_027199329.1:0-33403 GCF_038502225.1 Cherax quadricarinatus | reverse complement strand
TATACATATGCAAAACAACCACTGTGAAAGAATAGTCGTGGAGATTCTGGAGATTCTCCACGACTATGGTGCTCATTGCACCAACTCCAAGGTTGAGGCATTGATTACCTCATCTTCTGTATACAGTTCTACTGTCTTCAAGTTATGTACTGGAATTTGTATTGATAAAGCCACCGGATGGCGAAACATCTACAATAAAGATACTCAGATGTTGTAAATGTGTCTTAATTTCATCTTGTCGGTATTGCATATCATTCTTGCACAATATTCATATTATTTTCAAAACTGCTTTTTATGAAACAAGATTCAATTATACAGTGGAACCTCTACTTGCAAACGTGTTCACGTGCGAGTTTTTTTCTAAAACCAGCAGTCGATGGGTCGATTTTTTGCTTCTGCGGAAAATTGCATTTATCTGAATGTAACTCATTATGTACATAACAGTAAATAACAAAGATAATTATTATTTATCAGAGTTACATAGACAAGTAATAATTTGGGACACCTAGGTCTCAAAAATGTCCCCCTTTGATGCCTACAACTGTCATATCCACAAGTTGCTTTCGACCTATTAATTACAAATGAAATATGTATCGCCAGGAATTCTGGTAAATATATAAATTTGTGGACTGTATATTAAAATAAATAAATGATTATATATATACACATTTACATAACAGAAGGAGAATATATCTTAATATCACTCACCAATTTCACTGGAGATTAAGATGTGTCATACTCAGAAAACCCCCATCTACATTTATGATAATAATGCTGGCCAGAACTATAAACATAAATATATAGACATGACTTAGCTTGGGGTAATATCCTGTTTTTCATCTAATTACGGAGTCCTGTACAGTCGCATGATTCTCTCATTATGCAGGACTGCACATCCAACAATTTCGGCTCCTATTTCAGAGGGTCAGCCCAATTTTACCTCTAGAGCACGAAAATTCTTACTATTCTTCACTAACGTTTGTGTCAAATTCAAACAACAATGGTGAGTCTCCTCTGCGCAGGAGCAGCTTTCCATTTTTTATAACATAATTTTTATTAAATACAATATAGATCATCAATTCACATATACTGTATTTCAGGACAATATATAGTATTTTCCACACTGAGGCCGGCCGGAGTTCGTTGCTAAACGACTCAAATTACTTCTTCCTTTAGGAGACGATTCCAGCCAGTTCTGGCTTGAGTGGCTGTTCTCTTGGTAGGTCTTACTACGATTTCATCTTCCTGCATCACTTGGTCAGCATTACCTTCTGTATCACTCGCATCACTTTCCCTTAGATTTTCATTTACATTTGATTGAATGTCATTTAATTCCAAGGGAATCAATTTATTAATTGTGCGTAAACTTTCCTGGCCACGACATAACACTTTGACATTCCGGACAACACCTTGTGCATCTGGGTACAATGTCAATACTTTGCCCAGAGGCCACAATGTTCAATGTTGTTCAGTATCAATTAACACAAAGTCATCTGGTTGAATGTTCTGTCGATTTACTGCCTCTGTCGCACCATAAAAGTGTTCACATAGTGTAAGAAGATATTCCTTACACCACACATTAGACCAATGATCAATTACTTTATTTAACATTTTAAATTTATCACACAACACTGCCGCATCATTGTAATCTTCATCACTTTCTTCCGGATTATCTCTATAGACAGGGGCAGCTTCCAATTTCCTTCCACATATTAGGTGAGAAGGTGTTAATACATCTGCATCAGGTGTATCACTCATGTACGAGAGAGGCCAATTATTTATCTGATTCTCCGCCTCCACTAACACTGCACGGAATTCTTCCAAATTAATTTTCTTCCGGTGTAGTACTTTACGGAGACACTGCTTCACTGTGCCTATCAGTCTTTCGTACAGCCCCCCCTGCCAAGGGGCTCTAGGAGTAATAAATTTCCAGGTACACCCTCGTTGGGTTAACAGAGATTGAACATCGTTACTATTATTTAACTCTATCAAATGTTGAGCACCTGCTACAAAATTTGTGGCATTATCCGAAATCATCAATCTCGGACAGGATCTCCTAGCTGCAAATTTTCGAAACAGCTGTATAAACTGTTCTGCAGACAAGTCCTGTGCCACTTCTAAATGAACTGCCCTAGTAGCCGTACAGATGAACAAACAAACATACACTTTCAGTGGAACACCATCTGAAGTACTTGTTAAAATTCTTGGACCACTGTAGTCTACACCTGTCATATCAAATCGTTTCACTAATTGTACACGCTCCTTTGGTAATGACCTGGGCACATATAGGATCTGGCATCCACACGGCGACATATTACACAAGATTTAATCACCCTTTTTACACTTTGCCGTCCTTGTGGAATCCAGAAAGTTTCCCTAATACAATTTAAGGTATCTTGTACCCCACCATGCATTACATTCTTATTACCTGGAGTTTACCTGGAGAGAGTTCCGGGGGTCAACGCCCCCGCGGCCCGGTCTGTGACCAGGCCTCCTTAGGTCAGTGTCCCAGGATGTGACCCACACCGGTCGACTAACACCCAAGTACCCATTTTACTGATGGGGAACATAGACAACAGGTGGAAAGAAACACGTCCAATGTTTCTACTCTGGCTGGGAATCGAACCCAGGCCCTCACCGTGTGAAGCGAGAGCGTTAACCACCAGGCCACCAGAGCCCTTATGGGCATTTAAAACAATTAAATTTGTTAGATGATGAGTTTTGGGCAGTAAGATAGGGTGTTTAGCATAATCACCCAATGCAGCATTTTGTAACCTACCTCTGCACCTAATTACATTGTTTTCTAAATATAGCCCCAATTTCTCTATTATGGAACCTTTCACAAATTTTCTTTCCATTATCAATTTAACCTCATTTCCATAGATTTCTTCCTGTACCCTCTTTATCCAATATTCAAGAGGATGTGAAAACTTATATGAGATATTCATCTTGTTTAGAAATTTAAACACTAACTTAGCTACATTGATTAGTTTGGATAAAGAAGAATACCTATTTATATCAATGGCTGAAGGACAAACTATTGGAGCGGTGGTCACAGTAATTTCAATAGGAGCAATATACGCCTTTTGTACAGGCCAATTAGCTTTATTTACCAACCAGCTCGGTCCTTTAAATCATGATACAGCATTTACAAATTTAGCATAAGGTAAACCTCGAGACAAGAAATCAGCTGGATTCTCCTCACCAGGTATATGATTAAATGTTAACATATGCTGACCCAAACTATTATACTTCTCTTGCATCTGATTAATTTCAGCAACTCTGTTTTGTACATACACAATTTTACTGTTTCCATTACGAATCCAATGTAAGGATACCTCATTATCAGACCAAATTACAGTGTCGCTAATATTTATCTCCTGCAACTTATTTCTTATATAATTAGCTAATTTGACACCTACTTAAATGGCTGTTAATTCCAACTGAGGCAAGGTATGTGACTTAATTGGAGACACTTTAGCCTTAGACATAACAAGAGAAATAACACTATTACATTGAAGGTAAGCAACTGCTCCTTATGCCAATTTTGAAGCATCACAAAAAATGTGGAGTACATTTTTCCAATTTGGATTGGCCACCTGGCGTGGGAACTCCAACATTGGAATTTTTTCATAATCACCAATTAATTCATCCCACCTGTTAATGAATTTCTCAGGTAGAATTTCATCCCAAGCACATTTAAGTTTCCATGCTTCCTGTATTATTAATTTCCCTCTTATAGTAAGGGGTGACACTAAACCTAGTGGATGAAAACATTTGGAAACTTCAGCAAGCAAAACTCTCTTAGTTAATTTACATGGCATACTGTAATTATTAGGTTTTAACATTAACAAATCTCTCTCAGTATCCCAAGTTAATCCCAATTCATTACTACATTTTGGCACTTCATCTCCAGGGTAATCTTTACTAATTTTGTCCTTTAATTTGGACGAATTACTATTCCATTCCATCAGAGGCATATTTGCACTTTGCATTATATTAATAGCCTCTCCATATGTCATTAATAGTTCCTCTTCAGGAAATTGTCAACATAAAATTGCTGCTCATTACTTTACTCAAAGGACTTTCTGTGAATGCTTACTCAGCCCTGTAACAACTTCAGACAGTATTACCAAGGCTGGATCCTCCTCAGGAAAATTAATGAATAGAAAAAGAAATAATAATTCACAAAGATAAACACTTTATTATTTATTAAAGCAAACATAAAACAAGGAAACATGAAAGGTATATCCTATTTTAAAGAAAAATGAAAAATGAAATGGAAAAAATAACATTAGAACGCTAATATATATAGTGATACTGGGGTGTCTGGTGTTGGTGACACTGCGTGTTGTTTAAATCGTAGCCGTTGTTGATGATGTGGGGGGGTCGCAGGTGTTGGTGACAACCCACCGGCTCGTTCTTCACAGTCTATAGCCGTGAATAATTAGTCCAGATGATAGGAAAGCAGGCTTGTTACCACTGCTATGATGAGGGGTTATGTCCTGCGTCTATACATAACAGGTAGATAGATCCAACATGGGACGTCTCCAACTTTAGTCCGTCTCCATCAGTTCTTCTCGTTGGTTGGCAGGTGACCCAATCTGTCATTCCGAGAGTAGTGCTGGGAGCTGTGAGTCGAGTGATTACTGTTTGACCGGAGCCCCACACGTCACCTTTCGTGGGGGGGGGGGGGGAAGGAAGGGGGGGATAGCGGGAGCTAGACTTACCCTACCTTAACAAGCAGCCGGCAATCAAACTATTGTTACCATATACTTGCTCGATACTCCTATCTGCTGAACTTTTCCCTCACACTCCCCCATGCCAAGACTTATAGTCAAGGAGTATAAGAAGAATAGGCGAGGAAAAAGTTTTAACACGTGGAAGTCGTGTAAGACAACAAATCTTCTACTGACTGTCACGACTTAACCAGTAAGAGAAATAATTGGATGAACCATTGATATACACAATATGAAACTTAAAAGCCTGGAGAGCCAATGTCCACCTCAAGTGGCGACTGTTGGTTCCCTTAAAAGTTTCTAGGTATATCAAAGGTTTGTGATCCTTTTCTAAAATGAATTCTTCTCCCAGTAAATAAAATTTAAGCTAGGAGATACTCCACACAAAGGCCAAAATTCCTTTTTCAATGGTGGAGTATCTCGTTTCTGCAGGAGGGAAGTTTTCGATTTAATAAATATACAGGAACTAGGAGCGTGTATTTTGTGCAGCAAGCACCTGACACCTATTGCAAGAACTATACTTCTTTGTAACCTGAGAGTACATGCTTGGCCAAAAATAAATGTGCTTGAGTTTATGCTATGTCTCACGATGAGCCAAGTGTTCGATCACTGGCAAATCATGAGCCATTTGAAGAACAGTCTCTCGACATGGTTTAGGAACAACCAGGAGGGAATAATCTATCGCTGAAGAATGAGATTTAAATACAGATTTATATAAGATACCATTAATATATTCGAACTTATGAGATACTTATCTCCCATGGATAACTTTGTTGTTAAAAGCTTGATTATGACAATCCCGAAGTGAAGGGCAATTGCGCTGTAAATTTTCAAAGTCATCCTTGGACATAAAATCTTGGGAAATTAAAGGACTTATGGTGAGAGAAGAGGAGGTAGGAGAAGCTGGGGTTATGGTCTGAGTCTTAGTCAAGACATTGAGAGTACCGGAGGCAATACCCTTACTTTCACCCGACGAGAGACGGGTGATCCTGCTACATCACTATCGAGAGCAGTATCATCTGTTTCCACCCCCAAATGAACAGTACGAGACACTGCAGCTTCCGGTGTGGAATTGTTAAGGGGATTATTTAACCTGAAAGGAGGAAGAGCTGGAAAACTTAGATCCACAGGAGGTGACGAAAGATCCGCCTCTGAAGGAAGAACGGCACCTTTAATGTTACCCACTATTATAGAACAAGTAATTGGGGCTAGTACCGCATTAGTCCAACCGGTGAACCATTTAGTTTTCAAGTAACAACGTATTGTAGGGAAAGTATTTTCACGACCCAAGTAATCTGAAAGAAAAAAGGACACACGAGAGGTTTTAAAGTAAGGGAACAGTTTGTCCGAAATTACGATGCACGTACATCCAGTGTCACGTAATATGTCTGAGACTTTTATACCATTAACTGCTCCTGAACAGAAGGGTGCTTGGTCATTACCATCAACAAAACATCTTCCAACTCTCTCTATTTTCTTGGAAGGACAATCTGGACGTTTATGTCCGATACCACCACACCGATGACATGTTGGTATAATAGCTGGTGACATTTTTCTACTGTAGGCTTCTTAATCTTTGGTTCAGGTGAACCATTGCCCTTAAGGTTCGATTTCTTTAGGTCTTTATAGGAATTGTGAGCCTCAGCATACAAGTCAGCGGCCTCAGAAACTTCCTCAGCTTTAATCAGGTTATATTATCTAATGAATGTTCATATCTGGTGGGGAAGAGCTGTCAGGGACTGGTCAGCAACCATGAAGTCTCTAAGAGATTCATAACTGTGATCAATTCCTGAACATTCTATCCAAAAGTCGAACAAACGAAAGAGTGTTGCCTGTAACTGCTGAAAGTTTTGGCCATGCTGTAAGGTGGCATACCTGAAATCTTTCCTATAAGAATTAGAGTTTTTTTTATGTTTTAATGATTGCCTTCTTCAGTAGGTTATAATTACATATGACATCCTGTGACAAAGTTGCATAGATATTCAAAGCTGTACCATAAAATAACATTCCTTACCTGGTAGCCCAGGTGTCAGCAGGCCATTCACAGAGGGTAGCGGTATTTTCAAACCTGATAACGTATGAAGTAATGTCTTCACCCTCTGTGAAGGGAGGTAAATTAGGTGTTGGAATATGTGCCCTAGCTGCATGATGTTCAATTACTCCTTCCTCTAATTGTTGTTGTGTAAGAGTTAAATTTTTATTCTCTAATTCAAGGCGAGCTTTTTCGAGCTCGCGATCTTTTTCCCTCTCTCTTAATTCATGTTCTCTAGCTTTTTCCTCACATTCTCTAGCTTTTTCCTCACATTCTCTAGCTCTTTCCTCACGTTCTCTAGCTCTCTCCTCATGATCACGTCTATCACGCTCCTTTTTGTCTTCTCTCTTTCTAACTGTCTATCTTGGTTTTCTCTTTCAATTCTCTCTCTCTCCTTTTTCTCTTCTCTTTCTATTTTCTCTCTCTCCTTTTCCTCCTGTCTTTCCCTTTCTAACTGTCTCTTTTCTCTCTCAATTCTTTCTCTTTTAAGTCTTTCCTGGATCTTAGCACTAATGAAAGATTCTAAATTTTTCCCTGTTATTTCTAACTTACTTCCAGCATTCATCCAAAACTTGTATTCCTCCATACTTGCAAGAACTTAAAATACCAGGGGGAAAATGAAATGGGTCTCAAAGAAAACGGAGGGTTCAATTCCTCCTCCGCTCAAACTGTAAATAAACTAGAGGGCTCGATCCCTGCTCCAATTAAACAATATGTATTAATGAAAACGAAGGGTTCTATGCTGGCTCCGAGCAAACAGTAAGGAGAATGGGGTCCCTTGACCATCCAATCTTCTCACCAACATATCAAGAGTGTCCTACAACAGTTCCCTTGATATAATAAAGAGCTTAATGAAACAAATTGTCACTGGAAAATCTCGGGTCCCTAGAGTCTAATCCTCCAAAGTGTTTCAAGCTCAAAAAAAGGTGGCAGAATTAACTATTATATCCTGCCTGACTTGACTTACAATAAATTGAGACTATAACAATCACCAAATCTTTTAAATACCTGTACTGTAGTCCTACCATAGAGAATGATTACTCATGGCTAGTGGTAACGGTTTGTTGTATGCGGCGTTGAAGTTCCAATGGTAGATTCGAGATGGAGTTGAATCTTGATTCAGTCAGTCGAGCCACTTGTGAATGCTTACTCAGCCCTGTAACAACTTCAGACAGTATTACCAAGGCTGGATCCTCCTCAGGAAAATTAATGAATAGAAAAAGAAATAATAATTCACAAAGATAAACACTTTATTATTTATTAAAGCAAACATAAAACAAGGAAACATGAAAGGTATATCCTATTTTAAAGAAAAATGAAAAATGAAATGGAAAAAATAACATTAGAACGCTAATATATATAGTGATACTGGGGTGTCTGGTGTTGGTGACACTGCGTGTTGTTTAAATCGTAGCCGTTGCTGATGATGTGGGGGGGGGGTCGCAGGTGTTGGTGACAACCCACCGGCTCGTTCTTCACAGTCTATAGCCGTGAATAATTAGTCCAGATGATAGGAAAGCAGGTTCGTTACCACTGCTATGAAGAGGGGTTATGTCCTGCGTCTATATATAACAGGTAGATAGATCCAACATGGGATGTCTCAGGACTTTAGTCCATCTCCATTAATTCTTCTCGTTGGTTGACAGGTGACCCAACTATCCTGTGAGTCGAGTGATTACTGTTTGACCAGAGCCCCACACGTCACCTTTCGGGGGGGGGAAGGAAGGGAGGGTTAGCGGGAGCTAGACTTACCCTACCTTAACAAGCAGCTGGCAATCAAACTATTGTTACCATATACTTGCTCGATACTCCTATCTGTTGAACTTTTCCCTCACACTTTCCATACGTTTAAGGTGTGCATTTATCGTCTCTTGAAGTAGGAACGGACTGGATGTAGCACCAAATAATACGCTCCTAAAGCAAAAGGTTTTCAGAGGGCTAAGTGGGTCAAAAGGATTCTCAGGCCATAAGAAGTGGGTACATTCCTGATCAGCCTCTTGTAAACCCACTCTTAGGGAAGCTTCACTTATGTCAGCCGTGAAGGCATAATTCTTCACCCTGAAATTTAATAAGATATCTCCTAATTTTTCCGTCAACGACGGACCTGTCATCAAACAGTCATTTAAACTAGGTACATTTTTGTTACTCGTGGCACTACAATTAAACACAATTCTCAGAGGAGTGGTCTTAGAATCCTTCTTCACTCTGTGATGTGGCAAATAGTGACCATAAATTTTCGCTTGCTCAGGAGGTTCCTCTTCTATAAATTTATTGTGATGAATGGTTTGATGGACTAAACACATCGACTCCAGGCTGAGGGACTGATTACCTCATACTCCTCCTCTCCTTACGCCTTCCTCTTTGTATTGGACTGATGAAGCCACTGTGTGGCGAAACGTTTCCTGAATAAAGATTCCCATATGCTGCATAAGTGTCTCAATCTATAAATTTATTAATTAACTGCTCAGCAATTATATCATTAAAGGCAGTTAACAATTCTGGTGTCTTACTCAGTTCGCAGAGTTGAACCTTAATTGTCCATATGGCATTCTGTAATTAGTGGGCAATTCTTGATGGTTCAGTCTTCACGGAAGTCGCACCCAGTATTGTCCAGATTCAAATTTTACATATCTCAGGTACTGTTCCTGAGTAAAAGAATCATCTGGACTTTCTTCATTTACATTTATTCCAATGCTGTCTAATTCCAACAATTTATGCACTGGCTCAACACCATCCTTTCTGAAAGAATTATACTGGGGTACGATTTCATGAGTAAGACACACAGTTATGGTATTTGTAGTTTCCTCTAGTCATGTATTATTATTACAAGGAATCCTACCATACATTACATGGACTCCCGCAGTCTTTAAAAGGGTGACACAACATTACCATATCCTTTACAAAGGAGGCATAATAGTCATTACCTATCAAAATATTTATTGGGCCTACAGAATCATCACTTACAACAGAAGGTGCTAAATTTACATTATGTGAAAGTCTTTCTGTAGCTTTACTAAGCCCTACTGTATTTTCTCTGGAAGTCTATCTACAATTACTGCATTAACACGTTTTTTCTCATTGCCCAAGCTGACAGTTACAGTGTCATACAATTGAGCTCTTTTATCCGAGAGAAAACCAGATAATTTTAAAGTTGTGGGATCTCCCATCTGTACTTTCATACCATCAAGACATTTACGTTTTATGAAAGTACGCTGGGATCCCTGGTCCAATAATGCAGTTGTATTTTTTGATTTATGCCTTTCATCAATTTTTACCTGTAACACAGGTAAGGCTACTTCAGCAAAACCATCATTATTAACATTAGCAGCAATTTTTACATTAGCTACTGTTGTGTCATGATTGTCAACATTATCATTATTACCAGCATTATCATATAGACCTTTACACATAACTATATGGTGTCTTCCTTTGTGACATTGATAACAGTTGTTTAATTTGGCATGACAATCCTTTACATTGTGATTACCTAAACACCTGATACATCTGTCAAGTTCCTCCAATCTTTCAACTTTATCATTCCATGAATTGTATGCATTGCAATTCTTAGAAAAATAAGTACCCTTGCAGAAAAGACAATCTCTCTTTTTTTTGACTGGTTTCTTATTAACTGGGCTGCTCTTAGGAGGGTACTTATTCTTCTTACCTTGTGGAGAATCATTATTTCTGATTCCTGCTACTTGATATGCACCTATTCAATTCTTTTTTGGAAATGAATTTTGATTATTAACATTTTGATAATTTTTCCCTTTGTGAAACTAGACAGATACCTCAGAGTTATTATGTGTTGCATCTTTAAAATGAGTTAGTTGGCTGGTCTGCAACTGCACAATTAATTTTTGTAGGCCTAATCTTATTTCCTTCAGACCAAAATAACCCTTGTAATATTTGTTCGAGCTCCATTCAAGTGTTTTACAGTTTAATTTATTCTGTACCATGGCACTCAATAACCAGTCTGATTCCTTCAGATTATATTTATTACTTAAAGTTTTGAGAGTGCTCTCCAGTTTAACTCTAAACTGCTGTAAACCTTTGTAAGTGTGATCTGGAGATTTGAAATTAACAATGATATTCACTAGATCCAACCTACTTTGTTCTATACTACCATAAGTGACTTTCAACAAGTCAACTGCTTCATTGTAAGAATCATCTACATTGGGAAAGGCTTGTATGAGTATGTGAGCATCTCCTTTTACCTGTCCTTTGAGGTAAAATAATTTAGTTACACAGGCTAGATCACTCCTGTCATGCACAGCTGCTTTAAAAATTGACCAAAATTCCTCCCAATTTTCTCCAGGATTAATTACAGGTAATCATAATTCTAGGACATCTTAATTGTTGGAGCAGACTGATTAACTGCCTGGTTTACACATTTTAATTTATTCAAAGCCTGACTTTTACATGAAAGAATCTTTTCTTCTAATTCATAATACTGATTAATCATGAGATCTACTTCAGTCTCATCTACACAGTTTGCTAACAAATCTCCTTCATATTTGTTGTAATATAATTTGTATGAATCATATCTATTCCCTAAAGCATCTAAATACAATTTTAAATCATCAGTATTCACAGTTTCTTGATTCATTAATTCTAAACATTTATTGTATGCTTTTGTTACATGTCCTTTTCTAGCTTGCAGTGATGTTTTTTTTGCTCTATATTCCATATGTTTGTCTTCTACGTTAATTTTTTCATTTTCAGCCATGATGCAATGTATTAAATTCAACTTAATTAATAACACTGATTATGTACTAAATTATGCACTTTATAAACGTAAATAGTACAACTTACCTTTAAATAAATCCTATCTACCCTTGAGCTTTGCAATTACATGTATGAAAATTGTAATATAAATTTGAAATACACATTAATAATGTTAGCTACACTTAAGCTTAGTAGTTACACATGTAAGAAAATTATAATACAAATTTTAAATACACATTAATAATGTTAGCTACACTTGAGCTTAGTAATTACACATGTAAGAAAATTATAATATAAAATTTAAATGTACATTAATACAAACCTTTAGCCAGACTTGGCTTATCAAAATTAATATTATACAAATTAATATAAATCCTTGCCAGAATTTGGCATAGCAAAATTAACATTATACACATTAATATAATCTTTTAGCCACACTTGGCTTATCCAAATTAATAGTGTAATAATTATAATCCACTACACATTAAGTAAATTTGTGAACTTAATATCCACCTCCTTCTGTAATTTCACATATAATTATTAAGTAATTAACTAATTAATGACTACACTAATTACCTCCGGTTCAAGAAGGACCAACAGGCATATTATATGTGGAAAATTGCATTTATCTGAATGTAACTCATTATGTACATAACAGTAAATAACAAACATAATTATTATTTATCAGAGTTACATAGACAAGTAGGAATTTGGGACACCTAGGTCGCAAAAATGTCCCCCTTCAATACCTACAACTGTCATATCCACAAGTTGCTTCCGACCTATTAATTACAAATGAAATATATATCACCAGGAATTCTGGTAAATATATAAATTTGTGGACTGTATATTAGAATTTATAAATGATTATATATATACACACATTTACATAACAGAAGGAGAATATATCTTAATATCACTCACCAATTTGACTGGAGATTAAGATGTGTCATACTCAGAAAACCCCCATCTACATTTATGATAAAAATACTGGCCAGAGCTATGAACATAAATATCTAGACATGACTTAGCTGGGGGTAATATCCTGTTTTCATCTAATTACAGAGTCCTGTACAGTCGCATGATTCTCTCGTTATGCAGGACTGCACATCCAACAATTTGAGAGGTGTCAGCCCAATTTTTCCTCTACAGCACGAAAATTCTTCCCATTCTTCACTGACGTTTGTGTCCAATTCAAACAACAATGGCGAGTCTCCTCTGCACAGGCGCAGCTTCTCATTTTTTTTAACATAACATAATCAATTTACATATACTGTATTTCAGGAAAATATATAGTATTTTCCACAGCTTCCATACGCTAGCAAAATTTCCACAAGCGAGCAGACCTCAAGGCAGATTCCTTGACACTGGTGAGGGACTCTTGCTCTTGATCTCGGGAATTGTATCTAATTTGTTTGTTGGACTCTCTTATTGAAACTTGGGCAATGTATGATGGAAAAATACTTCTTAACTTACACCAAAAATTAAAGAAATCTAAGCATTAATAATGGAGTTCACTTCTCAGCGATTAGCCACCCCTTTGCTGTAATTTCGAATGATTTTTATGGTTGTATTTTCGTTTTTTTTTTTGGTTTCATTTGATAGAATGGAAGATATATTACAGAAATAGATATGATTTTCATTGCTTTCACGACAAAAAGTGCCTTGAAATTGAGCTCAACCTAGGAGAAATGGTCCATTGCGTGGCTGCATCAGAGTAAACAAATGACGTCACTGTCCACTCCAATATGCAGTCGTGAATGGGTTGACGTTTATACAATTATTGAAATAAAGAATAATAGTAAATCTTATATTTTTTTTGTGTGAATAAAAATTACAAATTATTTATATAATAATAATAATAATAATAATAATAATAATAATAATAATAATAATAATAATATGTATAATAATAATATGTATAATAATAATACGTATAATAATAATAGTATAATAATATAATACAATAATAATAATAATATAATACAATAATAATAATAATATGTTTAATAATAATAGATCGACACCATGCCTAACCCTTCTAGGGTAGGGTAGGTGCCTGAGTCCGAGCCTTTAGCTCATAAGACTGTCATTCCCATTTGTTCCCTTGGGGCGGGGATGGCAGACCAGAGAGGTCTAGCTTGTGGCTAGGCCTGGGGACAGTTGGTCCCAAAGATGAGGAGGTACTTGTGCCTCCTCCCATGGGAGACTTAGGTCTCAGACACTCCCTAAAGAGGGAGCCAAGGCCGGGCCACCACTTGGAAAAGGCCCGGGCCGGGAGAATACCGGCTAATCTTTAATAATAATAATAATAATAATAATAATAATAATAATAATAATACATTTATAATAAGAAAAAAAAATATGTATATAATGATAATGTACTACATATAATAATAGACGGCTTCAAAAGGTCATCACTAGACGGCAGTGTTTACCACAACAAAGGGGGAGCAGTTGTGGCCTCCTCCACCTGTTACATATTGTCATATTTTATTCATTCTAGAGTATATATCATGTTTCTATGTTATATTTATTATTTGTTATGTCATATTAGATGAACTGTGATAGATAAATATGCCATGTGAAAATTTATCTTGACTGCCTCCAAGTGAGTCGCCTACTCTGGCAAGCTCTGTTGACACCGAGCTCTGAGGTCGGTACCTCAGCCTCACAAGTGGCTTATAGGACAGATTTTCACAAATGACTGATGTTGCAAGAAATCTCGCCAGCATGCACGCTTAAAGGACTAACTTACTTGGTGATGCAGATTCAATTCTGTTCTTCAACCTCCCTAAGCTTAGCCCATTTGGACTTCCCCTCAGAGACCACATGCAACCAGGAGCCTTAGTTCCTGCAATATTCAGTCATTATTAGTGACCTGCCTGCACCTCAGAAATTCCTGTATCCAAGAGTGTGTGTATCCCCTAGTATAACTATGCAGAGACGGACACTAGCTTCTAGGTAGACTAGAGACAAAATCACGTACTGGTCATGAACTGCCGGCCGCACAAAGGCTACAGCTCAACTCACTCGCAATTTTCCCCAGACGCTGGCCAGAATCCTAAGAAAAAGTGGAGGTCTTGTCTTACTGTATGGGCCTGATGGAGGAGGACATCTACGGTATCTGGGCTTTAAACTGATCCCAGAAAGCAATGTACTCAGTTAGCGTTCCATCAAATGTCGGTAAATTCAACTGGGGCAACCTGGGCAACATATTGACAGGTGTGTGGCTGTTTGTGGTACCTGCGGTGTTCGACACCACCCTTGGAATACTAGGCTTTAATGTACTTAACTTACCTTTGCACGTATTCATCTCCTGTTGACAATCTACATCATCTTTAGTGAATTTGTCCTGAGCCTGCCGAAGACTATTCTGGAATCACCATCCTCAATAGCCTGTATCTCATATGCTGAGAATGCTTGTTCGTAGGCTTTCCATTTTCCCCCAAACGCTTCAAGCAGTCTTGCAAATCATCGCAGTCTACTTTACTGCATTGGCAAGTAGCCTTGCACCTGTTGCGCATTCTGTTCAGATGCCCTTTGTATGCCGCCACTGATCGTTTTAATTTTGCTAACACTGAACCAGACTCTTCTGAACTCCCATCTGCCATTGTCGAGGTTTAATTAGGAGTGTGACACTAATTGTACTTTACTCAGTCCACCCCACAGCACGTCACGGTGTTAGGCAAGAATGAACGAGTCTCAAGGGTCCTCAACAAGTTTAACAATTACCTTTGTTATATTGACTCTACTCTGACTTAAAATGTACACTGTTAGTTCTCAAATCCCAATCAAAATGTGTATCGATGTGAAAGCTTAACCTAGCAATTTCCTGTACAATGTCAGCAAATAATTACAGGACTTAACCTAGTCTCAGGTACAATTCACAAATCCCACATTAAAATGAGTCAAAGACAATGAAAATCACACAATAAAAATGCAGTATATAAATAAAAAATCACTTAATTTGCACAAATAAATTCAACAATTCAACTTGTGAAACAGTAAATGAATAATGTATGTAAACAGCTTGGCCTAACTGTGCCCGGCTTACTTGTGTAGCGTGGATGGTTGGATAAGGTAAATCCTAACCTAACTAATGTGCTATAGCTTAAACCTGGCTTTACGACTCCCTGTAAATAATAACTAGGTTAAATCTGTCCTAGCTACTATAACTGTTGTAAATATTGCACAAGCCTAGCCTAACTGTGGCTACCTTGCAAATTGACTGTAAGTAATTAACACACAAGTCTCCTACTCTGGTTTACTTGTAATCACTGTAAATAATTAAATTCACAAGCTTCTCTAGCCTACGTGGCCTGCCTATAAATTACTTCAAATAACAACTTCTGTGTATAGTCAGCTTGGCCTAGCCTCTGTGTAACTCTGGGCCTAGGTGTACTAACTTAACCTAACTCTGTTAAACTGGTTCCTAACTGTGGCCTAGCTATGTTAATTTTAACCTAGCTATTCCACATCACGGTTACGAAGGACCACTTGTGAAAATTTGTCTGGACTGCCTCCAAGTGAGTCGCCTACCCTAGAAAGCTCTGTTGACACCGAGCTCTGAGGTCGGTACCTCAGCCTCACAAGTGGCTTATAGGACAGATTCTCATAAATGACTGATGTTGCAAGAAATCTCGCCTGCATGCACGTTTAAAGGACTAACTTACTTGGTGATGCAGATTCTATTCTGGTCTTCAACCTCCCTAAGCTTAGCCCCTTTGGACTTCCCCTCAGAAACCACGTGCAACCAGGAGCCTTAGTTCCTGCAATATTCAATCGTTATTAGTGACCTGCCTGCACCTCAGAAATTCCTGTATCCAAGAGGGTGTGTATCCCCTAGTATAACTATGCAGAAACGGACATTGTCTAGGTAGACAAGAGACAAAATCACGTACTGGTCATGAACTGCCGGCTGCACAAAGGCCACAGCTCAACTCACTCGCAATTTTCCCCAGACGCTGGCCAGAATCCTGAGAAAAAGTGGGGGTCTTGTCTTACTGTATGGGCCTGATGGAGGAGGACATCTACGGTACGTCGAGGTGCCTCCACCAGATTTCCCCAGGTATCATATGTGAAGACACGTAGGGGTGCCACCTGCTGATCACGGCACGTGTTGCTCAGATGGTGTCTGGTCATAGAAGAAATCGCTGGCGTCTTCGAGACCCGTGCCTCGTCATTCAAACTTGGGCTGCCAGTTCTCCCTAGCTAACATTACCTAGTGTTTGCCTACATTCGGCCTATTACTACCTATGTTAAGGTCTTAGGTCTACATTATTATTATCCACAATTGCCTCAATAATCCTAATAGTGTACTAACAGTATAAACTACCTACTTCTTCCCTGAAGGGTAAATCTATCAATTAAGAAGTACCTTCCATCCACCTTCGCCAACCCAGGTGAGTGTGTTTGTGTTTTGGGTGGGTTTAACGGTCCTCAAACGGTGTGTTTTTCCCCGTTGGGACTTCTCGGACCGAATAAGTTCCAACAAGCCACGTAGATGATATTAGCGAAATTATTCATGAAATATTTTGCCCGGTCTCCAGACAAACTCTCATCCACCGCCGACACCGCCCATACCACTACATGAATGACATATTTTATTCAGAGTATATATCAGGTTTCTATGATATTTATATTGTTTATTGTGTCATATTAGATGAAGTGAAATAGATAAATAAGCCTTAGCGTTGATATTAGCGAAATTATTGAAGTACAGAATTCCATTGGAACACATTAATTGCATTTTATTTAATTTAAATGAGAAAAATTTACTCTGCAAACGAGCAAATCCAGTTGTGATCAAGGTCATGGAACGGATTAAACTCGCAAGTAGAGGTTCCACTGTATTCCTGTCGACCATGGACTTGCTTGATACAACTTTCTCAACTTCATGAAAATCAATTGGATGGTTAAAATCTCTCACATGAATAAATAGAGCATTAGAATCTTGTCCAGTTCTAATGCTATATTTATGTTGTTTTAATCTTAGTTCGAGATTTTTACCAGTTTGACCGTAATAAACTTTATCGCAAATTTTACAAGGAATCTTATAGACACATCCATCAGCATTTTGGGGGAATTCCTTATCAAAAGTTTTTTACTGCATCAAGATTTTTAAATACAGCTTTGATATTAAAAGTCTTAAGAAGAGAAAGCATATCAACCAAGTTCTCATGGTAAGGGAGAACCATCATATTTTTAGTTGAATAAGGTTGGCTGTCCTTTTTTGAATTGTAAAAAGTATTTCTAGCAATTTTAAAAGATTTATCAATTACATTTCTTGGGTATTTCAAATCATTAGCTATTTCATAAATTTTGAATATTTCTTCATCTATGAACTCTGGACTATAAATACGTAAAGCTCTCAAAAACATTGATGAGAGAACAGACAGTTTAACTCTATCTTGATGTGAAGAATAATAGTGTACATAGGAACAGTTATTAGTAAGTCCATGGTCGACAGGAATATAAATGAATCTTGTTTCATAAAAAGCAGTTTTGAAAATAATATGAATATTTCCTTCGGTTTATATAAATTGAGTCCATTTATAATTAATAGAATTTGGGAAAAATTTAATAAAATACATTAGACAAATAATAAATCTTAATTCTTGGGTAGAAAAGTTTGTGGGTTGCCGTGAATGACCTGTCTAGCTGAGCCAGCGGACCTGCTGCAGTTTTATCTTTCTTATGAGTTGCACATCAGGTGTTACTTTGTTGTGGGATGCGAACGAACCTTAGGACAAGGTACGCAATCTACCCACACTGGACAATACCTTGGAGTGTAGCATGCGCTACACGTTTGATCCAAGGCAGCACGCTTTCAGGGAGAAGGCTTACAGCTTTTCATCTCATCCCCTGCATGCATCAGCCTTACTAGAGATTTGAACAATGCAAGGAATTCGCGAGAGCATGCGAAATATACACAATTTATTTTAGCCTAACCCAACTAAATATATTTTAGATTTTTTACAATAATTTAATACTAAACAAACACAGTGAAATATATTTTTTTCGTTAGGTTCAGAATGATTTTGGCGAAATTATTGCATTCACAAATTTTTGCTTGTCCTATATGGCAGGATGAGCGTTGCTATTTAAGCCAAGATTGCAAGTTCTGCCTATTCGGCACGACATATATATATATATATATATATATATTTGTGTGTGTGTGTGTGTGTGTGTGTGTGTGTGTGTGTGTGTGTGTGTGTGTGTGTGTGTGTGTGTGTGTGTGTGTGTGTGTGAGTGTGCCGAATATTTAAACCTGGTCAATTAGCAAGAACTCGTTTAAAATTAAGTCCTTTCTGAAATTTTCTCTTATACGTTTGAAGATACATTTTTTCATTAATGTTAATGCAAAAAAATTTTAATTTTGCACCAAAAGAATCTTAGAAAACTTACCTAACCTTATTATAACAAGAAAAATTTATTTTAGCCTATCCCAACTAAATATATTTTAGCTTTGTTTACAATAATTTAATACTAAACAAACACAATGAAATATATTTTTTTCGTTAGGTTCAGAATGATCTTGGGGAAATTATTGCATTCACAAATTTTCGCTTCTCCTATATGGCAAGATGAGCGTTGTTATTTAAGCCAAGATCGCAAATTCTGCCTATTCGGCAGACATATATATATATATTTTTTTTTTCAACAAGTCGGCCGTCTCCCACCGAGGCAGGGTGACCCAAGAAAGAGAGAAAATCCCCAAAAAGAAAATGCTTTCATCATCATTCAACACTTTCACCACACTCACACATAATCACTGTTTTTGCAGCGGTGCTCAGAATACAACAGTTTAGAAGCATACACATATAAAGATACACAACATATCCCTCCAAACTGCCAATATCCCAAACCCCTCCTTTATAGTGCAGGCATTGTACTTCCCATTTCCAGGACTCAAGATGAGCGTTGCTATTTAAGCCAAGATCGCAAGTTCTGCCTATTCGGCACGACATACATATATATATATGCAAAACAACCACTCTGAAAGAATAGAGAAATTCCAAGCGCTTTCGTGACTACTCACATTATCAAGGAACTATGAAAGTAAAGCATCCAAGGAAGCTATATAAGGGGTCTGGCTAACACCTCACTATCAGATCCCACAACGGTTAAACACCTGACGCGCGCCGACTCAACTGGAGAGGTCCTTTGCAAACCTCACCCACAAACTATTCTACCCAAGAAAATTTAAAAATTATTATTTGTCCAGTGTATTATTAAATTCTTCCCAAATTCTATTAATTATAAATGGATCTAATTTATATAAAATTTACAGTTGTGACGTGTTCTTAGCTCTGTGAAGACTTGTTTGTGTGCTCTCTGTGAATATGAACCAGGATGCCCTCTCTCGAGCAACTTTACCAGCAGCTGAGAGAGGAGCTCAGAGTTGCTAAGCTGGAGATACGGCGATTAACGGAGGAGAACAAGAGGATTCGTAGTAATCCTCCTGTTGTGAGTCCCCAGGTTAAGAGGGGAGCTTGGTCAGTGGCCGGGCAACATGGAACCAAGCTGAGGATCAAGAAAACGGTTGGAGAAGCAGAAACAACGAGAAACCAGAAGACTACCGTGGAAACTTCCAACCCATTCTCCGTGCTACCTGACGAATGTGAGTGTTCTACTGGGAATGCCACAACGAGCACCAAGGAAGCATTGGCAGACGTGAGTGAGACATCCCTAGAAACCCCAACGAAGACCATCGAGAACGTCTTGACGAATTCCACAAGTGGTGTAATACTACCTGTCGAATGTGAGTCGACTACTGGGAGCATCACGAAGGACGACGCCAAGGAAGGTAAAAACATTGTTGTTGTTGGGGATAGCCAAGTTAGGTATATGGATAGGGTATTCTGCTTGAAGGATAGGAGTAGGAGGCAGAGAGTGTGTTTTCCTGGGGCTGGGATGAAGGATATTGTTAGCCGACTGGATGACATCATGAGAGGTAATGGGAGCAATCCTATTATCTGTCTCAATGCTGGAGGCAACGATATTGGCAGACGTAGGAGTGAGGACCTGATTAGCAGGTATAGGTCAGCAATAGAGATAATTAGGAGGAAGGGTGGGAAACCTGTCGTATGTGGCATTTTGCCAAGGAGAGGAATTGGAAATGAATGGTTGTCCAGAGCAATTGGTGTCAATTGCTGGCTGGACAAATACTATAGGGAAAATGCGGTAACATTCATTGACAACTGGGACATCTTCTATGGCAGAAATGACATGTATGCCAGGGATGGGGTTCACTTATCTAGGTGTGGGGTGGGAGCACTGGCCAACGCAGTGGAGGGAGCTGTTAGGTCTTTAAACTAGTAATAGTTAGTGGTATGGGTTTTGGCGGGAAAACTGTGAAGTCGCAGGGTAGTAATATGAGTACTAGGAGAACTAGTAATAGGCAAAATGAGGTGGATATTGGAAAGCCAATGGCACTCATTGACAAGGACAGTAATAGGTTTAGTGGAATAACAGAAAGGAGCAGGAAGGGTAAAGAGAGAGGAGGGTATTTAAATATTTATTACACAAATAGTCGCAGTGCTAGGAATAAGATGGACGAGTTGAGACTAGTTGCTAGTGCAGGTAACATTGATGTATTTGCCATTACTGAGACGTGGTTTAATACAAAAAGTCGGGACATGCCTGCAGAATGTCACATTCAGGGTTTTAAATTGTTCCAAGTAGATAGAAGTGTCGGAAAGGGGGATGGGGTGGCATTGTATGTCCGAGATCGTTTGAACTGTTGCATAAAAACACAGTAGGCTTCTTCAGTCAAGTACAGAAAAGTTGATAGAAGCAGAAGATACTTGAAGACGATGTAATCAGTCCATCACCCTTAAAGTTTTGAGGTATTCTGGAGAAGAGCATTGTTCCATAGTATGAGGAGATGAAGTGACAGGATGGAGCTTTTTATAGCGCCAAGAGGTGAGACGTAGGCCACTAGGAGAGGTAAGAACTCAGATGAAGTTGTCGAGGTTGATTGCAGGTCTGTACCAAGATACCCTTGTGTTGCAGTGTCTGACAGATTGAACATTAAAATGGTATAAAATACCGACAGGTTGTTAGGTAAGACACATATGCAACAGTTAGGTATCTTTATTATGAAACGTTTCGCCTACACAGTAGGCTTCTTCAGTCAAGTACAGTGTAATCAGTCCATCACCCTTAAAGTTTTGAGGTGGTCAGTCCCTCAGTCTGGAGAAGAGCATTGTTCCATAGTATGAAACAATATGGAGATGAAGTGACAGGATGGAGCTTTTTATAGCGCCAAGAGGTGAGACGTAGGCCACTAGGAGAGGTAAGAACTCAGATGCTGATAGGTCAGGTCCCTCTCAAATCTAGCCGCTCTCACTAGTGGAAGTTGTCGAAGTTGATTGCAGGTCTGTATCTTCTGCTTCTATCAACTTTTCTGTACTTGACTGAAGAAGCCTACTGTGTAGGCGAAACGTTTCATAATAAAGATACCTAACTGTTGCATATGTGTCTTACCTAACAACCTGTCGGTATTTTATACCATTTTAATGTTCAATCTGTCAGACACTGCAACACAAGGGTATCTTGGTACAGACCTGCAATCAACCTCGACAACTTCCACTAGTGAGAGCGGCTGGATTTGAGAGGGACCTGACCTCTCAGCATCTGAGTTCTACTATGGAACAATGCTCTTCTCCAGACTGAGGGACTGACCACCTCAAAACTTTAAGGGTGATGGACTGATTAGCTTCTATCAACTTTTCTGTACTTGACTGAAGAAGCCTACTGTGTAGGCGAAACGTTTCATAATAAAGATACCTAACTGTTGCATATGTGTCTTACCTAACAACCTGTCGGTATTTTATACCATTTTAATGTTCAATCTGTCAGACACTGCAACACAAGGGTATCTTGGTACAGACCTGCAATCAACCTCGACAACTTCCACTAGTGAGAGCGGCTGGATTTGAGAGGGACCTGACCTCTCAGCATCTGATTTCTTACCTCTCCTAGTGGCCTACGTCTCACCTCTTGGCGCTATAAAAAGCTCCATCCTGTCACTTCATCTCCATATTGTTTCATACTATGGAACAATGCTCTTCTCCAGACTGAGGGACTGACCACCTCAAAACTTTAAGGGTGATGGACTGATTACATCGTCTTCAAGTATCTTCTGCTTCTATCAACTTTTCTGTACTTGACTGAAGAAGCTAGGCGAAACGTTTCATAATAAAGATACCTAACTGTTGCATATGTGTCTTACCTAACAACACATACAGAGTATGTTTGGATAGAATTTTCAGAGCGGCATGAAAAATTAATTTTAGGTGTGATATACCGTCCCCCAAATTTAGATAGGGACCAGGGGAGACTACTATGGGAGGAAATTGTTAGGGCCACAAGGCACGATAATGTAGAAATTCTAGGGGACTTTAACTTTAGTCATATTGATTGGAATTTCTTGACTGGGAATTTAGAATCATACGACTTCTTAGAAGTAGTTCAGGATTGTTTTTTGAAGCAGTTTGTGACAGAACCTACAAGGGGTAATAACCTGCTTGACTTAGTTCTGGCAAACAATGAATCCCTTGTTAATAATTTAGAAGTTTCAGAGGAACTGGGTGCCAGCGACCACAAATCAATTACAATTAGCATTGAATGGAAGTTCGATAGTAGGGATAACTCAGTAACAGTCCCAGATTTTCGCTTAGCAGATTACGATGGGCTTAGAGAACACTTATCATCAGTTGACTGGGGTAACGAAGAGATCTATCAATATGACAGTTTTCTGAACACTATACATGCTGCACAAAGAACGTTTATTCGATATAAAGAAATTAGATCAAATAGAAATGACCCAAAATGGATGAATAATAGGCTGAAATATCTACTAGGGCATAAGAAAGGAATTTATAGGCGTATCAAAAGAGGCGAGGGTCATGTTATGAATCAGTATATTGACATTAAGAGGGACATTAAAAAGGGGATAAGAAAAGCTAAAAGGGACTATGAAATTAAAGTTGCTAGGGATTCTAAAACTAACCAAAAAAGTTTTTTCCAGGTATACAGAACAAAAGTCAGAGATAAGATAGGTCCCCTTAAAAATAACTATGGACATCTTACTGACAAAGAGAATGAAATGTGCTCGATTATAAATAATTATTTTCTCTCGGTTTTTACACAGGAAGACACTAATAATATTCCAGTAATTAATTTTTATAGTGGGCTAGAAGAAGATAAATTATGTAACATCACAGTCACTAGTGAAATGGTTGTGAAGCAGATAGACCGACTGAAGCAAAATAAGTCACCGGGTCCTGATGAGGTTTTTTCAAGGGTTCTTAAGGAATGCAAAATGGAAGTCTGTGAACCATTAACTAATATTTTTAATTTATCTCTTCAAACAGGTGTAGTGTCTGATATGTGGAAGATGGCTAATGTAATTCCTATTTTTAAAACAGGGGACAAGTCGTTACCGTCAAATTACCGCACAATAAGCCTGAACTCAATTGTAGGCAAATTACTAGAGTCGATTATAGCTGAGCTTATAAGAAGCCATCTCGATAAGCATAGCTTGATTAATGATACTCAGCATGGATTCACAAGAGGTCGGTCTTGTCTAACTAATTTATTAACTTTCTTCAGTAAAGTTTTTGAGGCTGTTGACCACGATAAAGAATTTGATATTATTTACTTAGAATTTAGTAAATTTTTGATAGAGTTCCGCACGAAAGACTGCTGAAGACTGAGGGAAGGGTGCTCTCGTGGATCGAATCATGGCTCACAAACAGGAAGCAGAGAGTGTCCATCAATGGGGTTAAATCCGAGTGGGGATCAGTAACGAGTGGCGTTCCACAGGGATCAGTCTTGGACCCGTTGTTGTTTATAATATATATCAATGATCTTGATGAAGGAATTACTAGTGATATGAGCAAATTCGCCGATGACACGAAGATAGGTAGGATAATTGATTCAAACGGAGATGTTAGGGAACTTCAGGAGGATTTAGGCAAACTCTACTCTTGGTCAGAAAAGTGGCAGATGCAGTTCAATGTAGATAAATGCAAGGTTCTGAAGCTCGGGAGTGTCCATAACCCTAGCACTTATAAGTTAAATAATGTAGAACTTAGCCATACAGATTGCGAAAAGGACTTGGGGGTTATGGTAAGCAGCAACCTTAAACCAAGACAGCAATGCCTAAGCGTACGTAATAAGGCAAATAGATTGCTGGGATTTATATCAAGAAGTGTAAGCAACAGAAGTCCAGAGGTCATACTGCAGCTTTATACATCATTAGTAAGGCCTCACCTAGATTATGCAGCTTAATTCTGGTCTCCTTATTACAGAATGGACATAAATTCGTTAGAAAACATTCAGCGTAGGATGACTAAATTAATACATAGCATTAGAAATCTTCCTTATGAAGGAAGATTGAAGACTCTTAAGTTACATACACTTGTTAGACGAAGAATGAGGGGAGACCTGATCGAAGTGTATAAGTGGAAGATAGGTATTAATAAAGGGGATATTAACAAGGTCTTGAGGATGTCTCTCCAAGAGAGAACCCGCAGTAATGGATTTAAATTAGATAAGTTTAGATTTAGAAAGGACATAGGAAACTTTTGGTTTGGAAATAGAGTAGTTGATGAGTGGAACAGTCTACCTAGTTGGGTTATTGAGGCTGGGACTTTGGGTAGTTTCAAATTTAGGTTGGATGAGTACATGCTAAGTACGTGTACTTAGCTCAGTGGTGACGTGTACTTAGCTCAGTGGTGACGTGTACTTAGCTCAGTGGTGACGTGTACTTAGCTCAGTGGTGACGTGTACTTAGCTAGAGTGGTGACGTGTACTTAGCTCAGTGGTGACGTGTACTTAGCTCAGTGAAGACCTGTTTGTGTGCTCTTGAGTGGTGACCTGTACTTTGAGTGCTGACCTGTACTTAACTCTGTGAAGAAGTGTCTTGTTTGCTCCCGTGGACTGAACCAAGATGCCCTCCATCGAGCAACTTTACCAGCAACTTAAGGAAGAATTGAGTGCAGCGAAGATGGTGATACGGCGATTGACCGAGGAAAACAAGAGGATTCGTAGTAGTCCTCCTGTTTCGAGTCCTCAGGTCAAGAAGGGATCGTGGTCAGTGGTTGGACAGCAGGGGACGACGAAGTTGACGATCAAGAAGACGAATGGAAAGCCAGAAACGATGAAGAAGAAAGAGACTGCTGTGGAAACTCCCGTGGAAACCTCCAACGCATTCTCGGTGCTACCCGACGAATGTGAGTCTACTACTGGGATCGTCACGACGAACGACAACAAGGAAGGTAAGAATATTGTTGTTGTTGGGGATAGCCAGGTTAGATACATGGATAGGGCATTCTGCTTGAAGGACAGGAGTAGGAGACAAAGGGTATGCTTTCCTGGGGCTGGGATGGAGGACATTGTTAGCCGGCTTGACAACATCATGAACGGTAATGGGATCAATCCTATTATTTGCCTCAGTGCTGGAGGCAATGATGTAGGCAAGCGTAGAAGTGAGGATTTAGTTAGAAAGTTCAGGACAGCTATAGACATGATTAGGAAGAAGGGGGGCGCCCTGTTATATGTGGCATTTTGCCAAGAAGAGGTGTTGGTAATGAATGGTTGTCCAGAGCAATTGGTATTAATTGTTGGCTGGATAAACACTGTAAGGATAATGCAGTACCATTCATTGACAACTGGGACAACTTCTATGGCCGAAATGACATGTATGCCAGGGATGGGGTTCACTTATCCAGGGCAGGTGTGGGTTTTCTTGCTAACTCAGTTGAGGGGGTTGTTAGGACTTTAAACTAGGATTAGTTAGAGGTATGGGTTTTGAAATGATTAATAATGAATATGGATATATTGACTTATGCTCTGATATTAAGAATCTTAATAGTAACTGTCATGGAGTAACTCTGGGTAATGATAATTTCAGAAATTGTGTAAAAACAAAGATGAATAGGAAAAATGTGCAGAAGAAAAAACATATGATGGTATTTTATGCTAACAGTCGAAGTGCAAGAAATAAAATTAATGAACTACGTTTGGTAGCATGTGCTGGGATCTTTGATATCATTGCATTAACTGAAACGTGGTATGATTTAAAGAGTCGGGATATGACTGCTGAGTGTAATATTCAGGGATTTAAGTTATTCAATGTGGATAGATGTAATGGGAAGGGGGGAGGAGTTGCATTGTATGTTCGAGAAAATATTAATTGTTGCATAAAAACAGGTATAAAAATAGATGGAGCAGTAACAGAGTCTGTTTGGGTAGAGTTCGTGGAGGGTCAAGAAAAACTAATTCTAGGTGTAATATACCGACCTCCAGGCTTGGATCACGATAGAGGGAGACTTCTTTGGGACGAAATTGTTAGAGCTTCTGGACACAGTAACGTAGTCATAGTAGGGGACTTTAACTTTAGCCAAATTGACTGGAATTCTTTGACAGGTAATCTAGAGTCCAGTGACTTCATGGAAACAGTTCAGGACTGTTTTCTGAAACAGAGTGTAACTGAACCTACCAGGGGTAATAATTTGCTAGACCTAGTCTTGTCAAATAAGGAAACACTCGTGAATAATCTGGAGATCACTGAAGAGCTTGGCGCAAGTGATCACAAATCCATCACCTTTAGCATTAATTGGGAATGCAAGAATAATGATAATACAGTAAAAATCCCCGATTTTCGTTCTGCCGATTATAATGGACTTAGGGAACATCTGTCTAATCTTGATTGGGGTTATCTAGCTAATGATTTTATTGACGATAATCATACTTATGAATATGAAGGGATCTGCTTTTATGATTGTTTTCTTAATAATGTTCACAGTGCCCAGAGTATATACATTCCCCAGAGAGAAATTAGGTCTAATAATAACGATCCCAAATGGGTTAACAGGAGGCTAAAGCATCTATTAGGGGAGAAAAGGGGAATTTATAGGCGCATCAGAAGAGGAGAGGTTAACCTTACTGACCAATATGTTCAGCTTAAAAGAGAAGTAAAAAAGGCGATTAGAAAGGCTAAACGTGACTATGAAATTAGTGTATAGGACGAAGGTGAAGGAAAAAGTAGGACCTCTGAAATCTGGGAATGGACAGCTGACGGATAATGAACTGGAAATGTGTTCCTTATTTAATGACTATTTTTTGTCAGTTTTTACACAGGAAGATGTAAATGAGATTCCAGTAATTAACAATTATTTAGTTCCTGATGAATTTAAGTTAACTAATATTACTGTCACGAGGGACATGGTTATTAAGCAGATAGACAAACTGAAACAAAATAAGTCCCCGGGACCCGATGAGTTGTTTTCAAGGGTACTTAAGGAATGCAAGATGGAGCTTAGTCAGCCATTAACGAGTGTATTCAATGCGTCCATCCTTACCAGTGTTGTGCCAGAGATGTGGAAGATGGCTAATGTGGTTCCTATATTCAAATCAGGGGATAAGGCCACTCCTTCAAATTACCGTCCAATAAGCCTGACATCTATAGTGGGCAAGTTATTAGAATCAATTATAGCTGACATTATCAGAAGTCACCTTGAAGAGCATAACTTTATAAATGAATCTCAGCATGGATTCACGAGAGGTCGTTCCTGCCTGACAAACTTACTGACGTTCTTCAATAGAACATTTGAGGCAGTTGACAGTGATAAGGAATATGATATTGTTTATTTGGATTTTAGTAAAGCCTTCGACAGAGTACCTCACAAGAGACTCTTAAGAAAATTGGCAGCTCATGGTATAGGAGGTAAAGTTCTAGCATGGATTGAGGCATGGCTTACCAATAGAAAGCAGAGAGTTACCATTAATGGAGTGAAATCTGAATGGGGATTAGTCACTAGTGGCGTTCCACAAGGATCAGTTTTAGGCCCTCTCTTGTTCATAATTTACATTAATGACCTTGATGAAGGGATTACTAGTGACATGAGTAAGTTTGCTGATGATACAAAGATAGGCCGTATAATTCACTCTGAGGAGGATATCAATGAACTCCAGGACGATTTGAACAAATTAATGTCTTGGTCTGAGAAATGGCAGATGAAGTTTAATGTGGATAAGTGTAAGGTACTTGCCCTTGGTAATGAAAATAACCCTCGAAGCTATAATCTAGGTGAAGTAGAGCTTGGTCATACAGAATGTGAAAAAGACTTGGGAGTCATGGTAAGCAGAAATCTAAAGCCAAGACAGCAGTGCCTCAGTGTGCGCAACAAGGCCAACAGATTATGATGAATGGTTTGAAAAACCGACAAGTTGAAGATTGAGACACTTATGCAGCATATGGGAATCTTTATTCAGGAAACGTTTCGCCACACAGTGGCTTCATCAGTCCAATACAAAGAAAGCGTAAAGAGAGGAGGAGAATGAGGTAATCAGTCCCTCAACCTGGGGTCGATGTGTTCAGTCCATCAATCTTGTAGAATGTACAGCATAGGGCCGAAGACGTGGCTTATATACTGTACTGAGGTGAAGTGAAGCAGGCGGAGGCGGGGTCATAGTGGTACCATCCACTAGTCGAAGTAGGTCTTCGTCCAAAGGTTGAACAAGTGTTGAAGAATTCTTTGTAACAAGATCCCATGATGCTGCAGTGTCTGACAGTTGTGATGAATGGTTTGAAAAACCGACAAGTTGAAGATTGAGACACTTATGCAGCATATGGGAATCTTTATTCAGGAAACGTTTCGCCACACAGTGGCTTCATCAGTCCAATACAAAGAAAGCGTAAAGAGAGGAGGAGAATGAGGTAATCAGTCCCTCAACCTGGGGTCGATGTGTTCAGTCCATCAATCTTGTAGAATGTACAGCATAGGGCCGAAGACGTGGCTTATATACTGTACTGAGGTGAAGTGAAGCAGGCGGAGGCCTACTTCGACTAGTGGATGGTACCACTATGACCCCGCCTCCGCCTGCTTCACTTCACCTCAGTACAGTATATAAGCCACGTCTTCGGCCCTATGCTGTACATTCTACAAGATTGATGGACTGAACACATCGACCCCAGGTTGAGGGACTGATTACCTCATTCTCCTCCTCTCTTTACGCTTTCTTTGTATTGGACTGATGAAGCCACTGTGTGGCGAAACGTTTCCTGAATAAAGATTCCCATATGCTGCATAAGTGTCTCAATCTTCAACTTGTCGGTTTTTCAAACCATTCATCACAACTGTCAGACACTGCAGCATCATGGGATCTTGTTACAAAGAATTCTTCAACACTTGTTCAACCTTTGGACGAAGACCTACTTCGACTAGTGGATGGTACCACTATGACCCCGCCTCCGCCTGCTTCACTTCACCTCAGTACAGTATATAAGCCACGTCTTCGGCCCTATGCTGTACATTCTACAAGATTGATGGACTGAACACATCGACCCCAGGTTGAGGGACTGATTACCTCATTCTCCTCCTCTCTTTACGCTTTCTTTGTATTGGACTGATGAAGCCACTGTGTGGCGAAACGTTTCCTGAATAAAGATTCCCATATGCTGCAACAGATTACTTGGATTTATCTCAAGAAGTATAAGTAACAGAAGTCCAAAAGTTATTTTACAGCTCTATACATCACTAGTAAGGCCTCATTTAGATTATGCTGCTCAGTTTTGGTCCCCTTACTACAGGATGGACATAGACTCATTAGAGAACATACAGAGAAGAATGACTAAAATGATTTACTGTGTAAGGAACCTCCCGTATGAGGATAGACTTAAAGCCTTGAATCTCCACTCTCTGGAGAGGCGTAGAATGAGGGGAGATATCATTGAAGTGTATAAGTGGATGACGGGCATAAACAAGGGAGACATTAATAAAGTACTGAGGGTGTCGAACCAGGTAAGAACCAGGAATAATGGATTTAAGTTGGATAAATTTAGATTTAGAAAGGACATAGGTAAGTACTGGTTTTCTAACAGAGTTGTAGATGCGTGGAACAGTCTTCCCAGTGGGGTGATAGAGGCTAGGACCTTGGGTAGCTTTAAGAAGAGACTGGACAAATATATGAGCGGGAGGGGCTGGGTTTGATTGGTGTTGGGGGGTGCGGGAGTTGTTTCTTGAGTAGCTTTAGGTAGATGTCGTTTTGATAAGGACCTGCCTCGTATGGGCCAGTAGGCCTTCTGCAGTGTTCCTACATTCTTATGTTCTTATGAGTGGGAGGGGTTGGATTTGAGTGGGACTTGCACATCAGAGCTTATTTCTTGGGTAGCATTGAAAATTGGGTTGTTCAAATGTTTGTTAGTAAAGGACCTGCCTAGTATGGGCCAACAGGCCTGCTGCAGTGTTCCTCCTTTCTTATGTTCTTATGTTCTTAAATAACTGTTCGTATGTCCACTATTATTCTTCGCATCAAGATAGAGTCAAACTGTCTGTTTTCTCATCAATGTTTTTGAGAGCTTTACGAATTTGTAGTCCTGAGTTCATAGATGAGGAAATATCCAAAATTTATGAAATAGGTAATGATTTAAAAAACCCAAGAAATGTAATTGATAAATCTTTTAAAGTTGCTAGAAATACTTTTTACAATCCAAAAAGGGACAACCAGCCTTATTCAACTAAAAATATGTAGGCCTTCTGCAGTGTTCCTAGAACATAAGAAAATAAGAAAGGAGGAACACTGCAGAAGGCTTGTTGGCCCATACTAGGCAGGTCCTTTACAATTCATCCCACTAACAAAACATTTGCCCAACCCAATTTTCAATGCCACCCAAGAAACAAGCTCCGATGTGCAAGTCCCACTCAAATCCAACCCCTCCCACTCATGTACTTATCCAACCTAAATTTGAAACTACCCAAAGTCCTAGCCTCAATAACCCAACTAGGTAGACTGTTCCACTCATCAACTACCCTATTTCCAAACCAATACTTTCCTATGTCCTTTCTAAATCTAAACTTATCTAATTTAAATCCATTACTGCGGGTTCTCTCTTGGAGAGATATCCTCAAGACCTTGTTAATATCCCCCTATTAATACCTATCTTCCACTTATACACTTCGATCAGGTCTCCCCTCATTCTTCGTCTAACAAGTGAATGTAACTTAAGAGTCTTCAATCTTTCTTCATAAGGAAGATTTCTAATGCTATGTATTAATTTAGTCATCCTACGCTGAATGTTTTCTAACGAATTTATGTCCATTCTGTAATATGGAGACCAGAATTGAGCTGCATAATCTAGGTGAGGCCTTACTAATGATGTATAAAGCTGCAGTATGACCTCTGGACTTCTGTTGCTTACACTTCTTGATATAAATCCCAGTAATCTATTTGCCTTATTACGTACGCTTAGGCATTGCTGTCTTGGTTTAAGGTTGCTGCTTACCATAACCCCCAAGTCCTTTTCGCAATCTGTATGGCTAAGTTCTACATTATTTAACTTATAATTGCTAGGGTTATAGACACTCCCGAGCTTCAGAACCTTGCATTTATCCACATTGAACTGCATCTGCCACTTTTCTGACCAAGAGTAGAGTTTGTCTAAATCCTCCTGAAGTTCCCTAACATCTACGTTTGAATCAATTATCCTACCTATCTTCGTGTCATCGGCGAATTTGCTCATATCACTAGCAATTCCTTCATCAAGATCATTGATATATATTATAAACAACAACGGGCCCAAGACTGATCCCTGTGGAACGCCACTTGTTACCGATCCCCACTCGGATTTAACCCCATTGATGGACACTCTCTGCTTCCTGTCTGTGAGCCATGACTCGATCCACGAGAGCACCCTCCCCCCAATGCCATGAGCTGCCACTTTCTTCAACAGTCTCTGGTGCGGAACTCTATCAAATGCCTTACTAAAATCTAAGTAAACAATAACAAATTCTTTATCGTGGTCAACAGCCTCAAAAGCTTTACTGAAGAAAGTTAATAAATTAGTTAGACAAGACCGGCCTCTTGTGAATCCATGCTGAGTATCATTAATCAAGCTATGCTTATCGAGATGGCTTCTTATAATCTCAGCTATAATTGACTCTAGCAACTTGCCTACAGTTGAGGTCAGGCTTATTGGGCGGTAATTTGACGGTAACGACTTGTCCCCTGTTTTAAAAATAAGAATTACATTAGCCATCTTCCACATATCAGACACTACACCTGTTTGAAGAGATAAATTAAAAATATTAGTTAAAGGTTCACAGACTTCCATTTTGCATTCCTTAAGAACCCTTGAAAAAACCTCATCAGGACCCGGTGACTTATTTTGCTTCAGTCGGTCTATCTGCTTCACAACCATTTCACTAGTGACTGTGATGTTACATAATTTATCTTCTTCTGATCCACTATAAAAATTAATTACCGGGATATTATTAGTGTCTTCGTGTGTAAAAACCGAGAGAAAATAATTAAAATCGAGCACATTTCATTCTCTTTGTCAGTAAGATGCCCATAGTTATTTTTAAGGGGCCCTATCTTATCTCTGACTTTTGTTCTATATACCTGGAAAAAACTTTTTGGATTAGTTTTAGAATCCCTAGCAACTTTAATTTCATAGTCCCTTTTAGCTTTTCTTATCCCCTTTTTAATGTCCCTCTTAATGTCAATATAATGATTCATAAGATGACCCTCGCCTCTTTTGATACGCCTATAAATTTCTTTCTTATGCCCTAGTAGATATTTCAGCCTATTATTCATCCATTTAGGGTCATTTCTATTTGATCTAATTTCCTTATAAGGGATAAACGTTCTTTGAGCAGCATGTATTGTGTTCAGAAAACTGTCATATTGATAGCTCTCTTCGTTACCCCAGTCAACAGATGATAAGTGTTCTCTAAGCCCATCGTAATCTGCTAAGCGAAAATCTGGGACTGTTACTGAGTTATCCCCACTATCATACTTCCATTCAATTCTAAATGTAATTGATTTGTGGTCGCTAGCACCCAGTTCCTCTGAAACTTCTAAATTATTAAGAAGGGATTCATTGTTT